>NC_072853.1:33472629-33647629 GCF_028858705.1 Grus americana | reverse complement strand
ATGTGGTTCCAGATGAAAAGATGTAGGGCTGGTACTCAGCCATTTTGGAAGCTCTGCATATTTTGTGACCCATTAAAGTTGCTGCAAAATCATAGAAGCTAGAAATGGGAAAGATTTGTTAAATCAACTAGTACAGTCCCCACTCATCCAGACTTGTTCCCTACAGTGTATTATATGAAGTTTTGTCCAGTTTAATTTTAAATGACTCAAGCAATGGGTCTCCTGCAACCGCCCTTGAGAGGGTACTTTACAGGGTATTGAATCTTACTGTTAGAAAATTGTTCTGTGCTCTTCAGCCTACATGTTCCTTCTTATTTAAGGTAAGAGTTCTGCAAGTAGAGATAAGCACTGTTTGGCGAGCGGAAGTTGATACTTGTCAAGATGAGTCGACTTTCTTTTACAGGATCTCCTCTATGAAAGCCCAGATGTCCTTGAAAATTAAAGCCTATAAATTACATATGATATTCTGGACTCCATCTATTGCCAAAATTTACAAATTATTATAATTTCTTCTGGAAGATAGAATATAAATATGTCTGATACCATATAATAATCTCAGCAACAAAGAAAAGCATCACCACACCATACTGACATTTCTTTCTACCTCCTCCCTTTGATACCATATAAATTATATCAGTGAAATATTTGCTGTATGACAAATGGTCAATGGCAATATATTCAATGATTTGAATAGATTCAGAATTTTCTCTATAGTGTTCAATTATGGCTCTAAAATGCAGATCTCCAAAGTTTTGTAACTACAAATAGAGGCATTATTTTCATTGTCATGATTTTATATCTTGTATTCATAATAATTTATTCTTTTTCCACCCAGACAACGGAAGAATAACTGGAGAGTAGAATGCCTGTAAAATACCTATATTGTGTTAAAAGGCCTGATATTAACTGTAAGAGTTTTTATTTTGCTGTTTTTCTTGACACACAGTCAAGCACCTTAAAAACACAGGTTTTGCATGACTGTACATGTAATTTTTTTTTTTTTTTGAAATTAGTATGCCAAGATTAAGCCAGGAATCCAAATAAAATACTCATACAGAATAGTTCTCATACACAAACGAACACTCAGTGGTGACTGGCTCATGTAACAGATAAAGTTTAACTAAGAGATTAGCGCTGATGTGTTATTACAGCATAGAGCTGGTTTGTTCTTTTAAAATAAATTTTAAACAGCGTATGGAAAGCTAGCAGACTGCATGGTGATATAGAAAGATACCACTGAAAATGAGAACAGAACTTCCCAGGAAAGCAGCTAGCATAACTAAGTGGTAGGCTGCTTGCATTAAAGATTTTACTTTTAATATACCTATAGATTGAGAACTCTGGGAAGAAGATGATGAATCTCATTTCCCTTTTCATATTTAAGCTTTTTGAAGAACTTTAAACCAAATCAGCTAACTTAGAATAACTGTGATAAAATATTGTAGGACTTCCATAAATCACACAAAGAAAGATATTCTCAAGTAAAGCTCGTATGTTTTCCTTTGTATTAGTCCCATTCTGATTGTACCCAAAGGGAAGATGCCTTTTTGAGAAACCTGTCTTCTCACAATTTATCTGGTCAGGAGAGAAGTAAAATGCTTTTTTTTTTTTTCAGGTCGATAATATTAAAACATGTTTCAGCAAGGTTACCATGAGTACTGGTAGGAATAGATACCATTTTTTAGTGTCCTAGAATGCTGTTGTTTATCATGGTTCTCTGTAAAGTTCAGTAAATGGTGGGTTATCAAACAATGGTAAGTAAACCATAGCAGGTTTGGGTTTTTTTTTAGTTCTTAGTGTCATAGTACTAAGGCCAATATAAAATGAAATATAATTAAAGCAAAGAAAATAAAATATAAGCAAAATAAAATGAAAACAAAAAAACAAAACCAAAACTGAAAACAACCCAGGATCTGAACCAATATATGGCCATAGGTGCAACTGCAAACACCTTATGGGCAGGAAGGTCTTAGGGTGGTGTTTCAAAAACAGGCAGAGATGAAATGAATGGGATTTTGCAAGAAAGCCAGTTCAACGCTGTAGGAACCATTAAAGTAAAAATTAGATTGCCTGCTGGCTTGCGGTCTGATGGGGAAAGTCCCTCAATAGCGGATGATTTGTAAGCACACATTCTTATTTCAAACAGTAGGTTGCCTGCTCCCTGCTGTTTGAAGTGAGTTTAATATTCATAGACACATCTACAAGCTATTTACTCTGACCAAAGTGATAGGTTTTGTTGTGTAGTGCTCCCGCACCACGTGATAGGGCTGCTTTGTGCTGTGAACCCTCCTTTCACAACTCACATATTTTCAGGACTTGAGCATCAGCAAGCAAGGTTGGTATTTTGACTGAACAGCATCTTCCCAAAGAAAATCAGAGAACTGGGAAGGTGTGGGATTGGAGCCTTCCGGGACCCTTTTTTCCAAATCCTACAGATCCTTGGGTGCAACTACTATTTGCAGAAACCCTGTGGCTTAGTTTTCTTACAAAGAAAGACATAGCTTGCTGCCTATGGATCTCATGTCACATTTATGACAGCAAAAGTCTTAAAGCTTATGACCTGGCCTAAAATCAGTGTGGGTAAAAATATTCTGCTCTCTTAAATTCCCCGCTTGTTTCAACAGAGAAAAGGTGTTCTTCATTTCCTGTCCAAAACCATGTAGTGCAGCGTTGCTACAGATCATTAAACAGCTGCTCTGTCTTTCCCGTACCCCATATATAATGTGCATTTCACTGAGCCTGTTTATACCAGTTTAGAACCTGCTAGGGTGAAAAATACTATGTACATTTAAAATGAAGTATCTACATCATCTTTTGAGGTTTTTTTGCCAGAAAATAGATTTTCTTTTAATTTTTTCATAGCTATTAATTGCCATAATTGCTATTTTATTTCCTACACCTACTTATCAAGTAGTCATCCACACTGTCTGCTGTGATGACCCTGTTAATATTGCATAAAAATCACCTGATCACATTGCTTAGGATTTTTATCGGAGTAACTCTTCATTTCAATGAGACAGCAATTGTTCTTGAACAGATTGTGTGAAAAGGGTGTGGGGATATGCCCTGTTATTTGTTCAAAAAGATTTTGTTGACACTAAACAATTTATTTAAACAATCATATAATATGGAGGATCTACTTCAGTGTTGAGGCATTAGAGCTCACTGTTTTAAATAACAAAACTCCTTAGTGTGCTTAGTTTGAAGACACACTAGAAAGTTGCACAATAAGTAATTAAGTGTTGAAGAAAGTCCATCAAAAATATTTTAAATCATTCCTGGTTCTGTCACCTATTGCTAACTTTCCTTTTTACATATAATTGAAAAATATTTCTATAAGAAATCTTTCATAAATCTTTCAGTTGATTTGTCTGTTCACTGAGTTTTGAATCTTATGTGGCGTTCTAAACATTTCATTTTCCATTATTTTTGTTAGGGATTTTTGAAACGTCCGTCCTTCCTTCCTTCCTTCCTTCCTTCCTTCTTTCTTTCTTTCTTTCTCTCCTTCTCTCCTTCTCTCTTTCTCTCTTTCTCTCTTTCCTTCTCTTCTTCTTTCCTTCTTTCCTTCTTCTCTGTTTTGGATAAAACCTACTTTGCACCTTTAGTTTTAATGGATCTGTACAAATACACTTCCTTCTGCCGCAAGGGACCACATTCCCTAGGATACACATATTCCTCGTGTTGATGTTGCTCTAGTTGGACTGACAGGAAGGGTTGGTCTTTTGCATCTCTCTAAATTTCAGGCACAGGATTTGAAGAAATGAGAGAGAGAGTGAGAGTGTGTGTGTGTGCACGCGTGCGTGTGTGTGTAACTCACCACTCCCTGTGACCGTTGGTCCCATGAAAGGGAGGGGAGAAAACAGATTAGCTGGGATTCATAGACCAGGAATTCCCTAGTCCATAGGCAATTATGTCCAGAGAGGTTTACTTTCTACATTACACAGGCCATAAAACTTCTTTCAGTCTTTCATACAATGCAGAAAAGAAACCCTTGCCTATAGCCAAAGCGAACGCTGCTGAGCTCGGTAACACACGCATTCCTTTCTGCCAGTGCACACAGCCTGCATCTCTTACTGCCCCGGGTCTCTTACAGGCCATTCATGGCAGGGTAATTTGATTCTGGTCTGTCACACAAGGGTGAGCAGCAAC
The DNA here is from genome assembly GCF_028858705.1 of Grus americana. Taxonomy (NCBI): domain Eukaryota; kingdom Metazoa; phylum Chordata; class Aves; order Gruiformes; family Gruidae; genus Grus; species Grus americana. Next base: position 33,643,480 of record NC_072853.1, on the reverse strand, counting down.
CTGAATATACAAATACTTGCAGCATTCATTATTGATAAGACTTGGAGAAGCATTAGATAATGTGTTACTTAATGTATTTATTAGAGGTGACTTCAGATGGATGACGGCTTCAGATGGATGAAGGATTGCATAGCACTTAGCAAATCAACACAAATTTCTCTGTTTACTTTTGTGCGTGCATGAAAGTCACAATGAGTCAGCTGCAACATAAACTGTTGACACAGCAGCTCTTCAGCACAGTTTGTCTGTCATCCAGAAAGCGTAATGTTTGGAGGCGTTCAAGAGCATTGAAAATAGTTTATGCAATCTGAGCAACTTAGGTGTATTTAAAAAACAAGCCAATTTCAGACTAAGAACTTTGGTGGCACAACTTTTTTCCTGTTGTGCATAAAGACCACAAGATACTTTGTCATACAAGCTCTCCCTCCTGTACCCCTTCCAAAACACTACAATGATGTGGAAATGCTACTGACTCTGAACTGCATCCCCCAAAAGCTAAGCCTTCTAATGAAATCAATTAAAGCAAAGTCAGGCCCCAAAGAAAGGCAAGGGTAATAATATTCACTAGATAGGCACTATGTTTCTAATTGTCATAATGTAATTGTCATAGCTGGGACAATTAAAGATGATTGATTCTGCATCATATATTGAGTCATGAATCATAGTAAGTGGAACAAAATCTTACTGAGTAAATAAACATTAAAAGCCTTGCAGAACTTAATGATGTATCACAGAATATCTAGAAGTTGAGTTAAGGTGATCCAAGCTGAAGGAGGGTCAATTTAGATTAAATGTTAGAAAGAAATTCTTTACTGCGAGGGTGGTGAGGCACTGGAACGGGTTGCCCAGAGAGGTTGTGGATGCCCCATCCCTGGAAGTGTTTAAGACCAGGCTGGATGGGGCTTTGGGCAACCTGGTCTAGTGGAGGGTGTCCCTGCCCATGGCAGGGAGGTTGGAACTAGATGATCTTTGAGGTCCCTTCCAACCCATTCTATGATTCTATGAGAACAGGCAAAGATGAGGCACAGCTGGTGGCTCGTTGGACAGGACCTCTATACCATGCCACATCTGTGCCAGAAGTGTTATGCCACAGTTCTCAGTCAGACAAAAACCAATGGCTAAATGACAGATTCTCCAGAGAAGTTCTGAGCTTTTTTCCGGTCTTGACCTATTCAGCCTTTTCAGGCCTTCTGCAAGATGTTTTACACTTCAAGCTCAGACATTATGTATTTTTCCTGGAATGGCTCCCATTTCACTTATCATTTTTAATGTTATTGTCCCAGTTACTAAGTAACATAAAGTTGCTGTACACGTCCTTCCCTTTAAATGCTATTCCTGTGTTATACTTGATATTTTAAAGCACCCAGTCAATTCATTTAGGTACATAGAAGGATCAGAGAAACAACATGTTTTATTGGCTGAAATATTGAAGTGCTTTAACTTCAACAAGCTGTAGCTCCATTCAGTGTGGAGTGCTTATTTGTAAGTCAGTGTTCCAGTCTGACCTCCATGCTAAATAAGAAAACTTATTAAAGCAAAACAGGATATTTTGGAGATATTAAATATATTATGAACTAACCCAGTTCCACAGAGGATGAGAATTTTTCAGAAGTGATATGGCCAGACTCGGCTTCAGCTGATGGAAAGATAAGTAGCTTCTTTACATTTAAAGCAGTGAAATATTTTGTCCTTGATTCAGAATTATGGACTCCCACATTTGTAATGCTTATTTTAGGCTTGCATAACTCACCTTTGAGTCACTGGTCAACTCATTATCATTATGCATTTATTGTTGAAGTGCTGTTTGCTCTGCACTCTAGAAGAACTGCTCCCACAAGGAAAACTTTATTTCCCACAGAGGTATCTTTGGAGGCATTTATAAACTTGGAGTAACTCCTGCATGCTTGTCCTTTTATCTCTTTTCTCAAGTGACACAGAAGTAGCAATGGGAATATCTAATATGATAAGATGTGCACTGTCAGATCCTCACAGCATCACCCCCTTCCACCATCCTGTCTTTGTTAGGCCAGGGTAATTAGTTCTTCTCATGACTGGTAATTAAAGCCAGATCTCATAGACCTAAACACTTTGGGAAAGAAGATTAATGATAGGCTCTCTGTTTTTGTGTCTCACAAGGGTGGGGAAATCATAATGAGGAGGAGGAGGAATGTGGAGGAAAGAAATGTGTTCTGTGCAGTAATTGGAGAAAATGGCAAACACACGACTTCTAAGCAGTGAAGAAATGAGTTTAATGGCTTTCCAAATCATCGTCTTCCCCCTTTTGGGTGAAATTTGCTTGCAGTACATTTCCCATGCCTTCATCTTGAGTGCACTGGGAAGGACTGCAGTCGTTTTCTGCCCACTGTGAAGTGCAAATAGAAGAGCATGGAGGCAGCAGCCACCTGGAATGAGTGAATGTGGCTCAGCTTTGACTGATGAACTGTGAGTGAGTCTGTGTCCCAGGTATGTTCAGGGCAAGGGACACTGACCAAGGTATTCTGTCTATGTATTGTTTTATTTTAGAACTCAGAGAGAGATTGGAAAATCTGTCTTCCAAGACACTAACTGATATAGAGCTTTTGTTCTTGATTTTTTTTTTTTTAATAACTGTATAGGGCTTGCTAAAAAAAAAAAAAAATTAAAATATTAGCTTTTGAGATTGCATTCCCCCACCCCCAAAAGACTTAGTGGTCAACACAGCAAAGTTTTGAATCAAGCTATTTGAGACAAAATGTAAAAAAATCTGATTTAGTTATCCAAGTATACATCTGTATCAGCTCTCTTAAATCCGGTGGAGTTAAATCTAATTTGCAGTTAGGTAACTGACCTTGGAATATAACCCAAAGTACATTTATGTACAATGTCCAAAACCAGATCATAAGGGCTTGAGTGCAGGATCACTGCTCCCTTTCAGCTGCTGCTGTTATTATTTATGTTTTGCAGTACAGTAACACCAAAGGGACCCCAATCTAATTAGGATCCCATTTTACTTTGGAAGAAACATAAATCTATTGACCAAGAAAGAATTCACTCTAACCTGGGGAGACAGGTGAAGTATATTTTGGAGGAAGGAAACAAAGGTCAGGGAAAGAAGAAATACAGGAAAAAACAAAGCTCTTTTCAAGCAAGGTGATCTCAGGAATGCACAGCAAAGTATTGGTCATCTCTACACCTTCCTTTAAGATCCCTGTTAGAAATACGTTTGCAACTGAGCTAAAAAAAAAAAAAATCAGTGAGTGTCTCAGACAATAAACAGAGAAGGAAAGCAAGCTGTACAACACTAATAAGTTCATGTGCCTGCTTAAAACAACAAGCTGAATAGTTTGTCAGTCCTAACTCATGGAGGACTTGCATAGTCTTTGAGAAAAAAAGATAGTTTGAGATTTGTCTCTCATTTAAACAATTAAAATGAGCACTCCTGGGATAGTTTCATTTACTTCTGTTCCAGGCCATACTTATTCTATATGAACTACTCCTAAGCATTATTCACCAATGACAGAGTTCATTCAAAAATAATATGGAAGTTGTCCCATCAGGTTCTCTAGTTACATAGGAACTCCTTCCATCTCCACAAACACAAATTAATAGGAAAATTACAGAACTGGATCCCAGCCACAGGAATCTGTTCCCCTGCCTCTTCTTTCTAACATGAGTCAGTTTGGTACATGAATTTTTACCTGCTGTGGAAATGAATGTTACCACTGAGATTCTGTAAAACTCCTGATTCAATGAAGCTTTACGTGTCTGGACTCCAAGTATTTAACTTAGGTTTATTGGCTCACTGCTTTTTAAGGAGTCTTAGGTGGATTAAGCTCTGCCTAGTAGGCCATGTGTGTTAAGTTTCCAGTAATATTTTTTCCCCTAGTTTCTCTCTTTTTTTTTTTTTACTGAGGATCACAGAAAGACTAAAGTAAAACTAGTAAACCAGAAAGAGCTTACCTTTTTCAAATCTCTCCAACAGTATCTGTGCTTCATCTTGTTATTTATTTGGGTCACATTCTTCACAGTGGGCTCTGAAGAACATTTTAGGCAACAACTTACATGCCTCAGACTTTGAAGAACAGAAAATAAAGGCCGTTCACAAAGACCATCTACACACATTTTCATGCGTGCACACACACCTATATATCAACTACAGAGTGAAAAAGACCTCTTTGGATCTTCTGCTGATGAAAAAAGAAGGCCTGTTATACACTCTCAAAATTGTACAGGGTGCCAGAATGGGAAACCGATGCATTCTGGTATATTTAAAATAATTAATATGCAATTTGGCTGGATTTGAAGCAAGCTTTGAATGCCAAGGCCTTCTGAAAAGCAGATCCCTGCGAACATCTGAGAAGTGTGAAAAAGATTTTTGAAAACTGATTCAAGTGTTTAAAGGATTAGCAAACTAAAGGCAGGCTTAGATTTTCTCTCACCTGACAACACTGGCTTTTGAGTCCACCTTTCTACAGCTTTCCATATTCTTGACTGTTATGGCTTGTGCAGTTTCCAGACGGTCATGATTAGTGACATGCTGGGATTATTGAGAAACATCCAAAGTTCAGAATTAAAACCCACGGGTTGATAAGAATCTAATTAGCATTTTAGAGGCTGTGGAACAGTAAAAAGTTACAGTCACTCTAGGGAATAGAAGAAGAACTGAATGTTTTCTGAAGGAAGTTGTCATATACGTCTGGGACAAGACGAGCCATCAGAACAGACCTTATGCTCAAGAAACAGTGTGGGAAAAGTTCAAAGGATCATTTGGACCTATGCATCTCATGAGAAAGAACTGAGACTGTAAAGATGAACATAGCAACTGGCAAGAGAAATAAGTACAACTTTTTAGTGGCAGAGAGTTGAGACAAGAATTAATCATTTCTGTAGCGTAGGCTTGAGTGTATGTGATTGTTCCTACACAAGTAAATAGCTACCATAAATATATTAGCTATCTTGACTAAATTAAGACGTAAGTAAATATCTGTTTAAATCACCTTTGGTACAAGAATTGTATTTATGATAGGGTTGTCCAGATTTCTGTCCACACTCCTTTTGATTTCCAAGTTTTTCTCCTGATATTCCAGTAATGAATGCTCCAAAATTCAGAGCATTTTGATTCCTAGTGTTTCAGGCTTTTATGGATTGGTCTTGCAGAAAGAGCAAAGAATGTGTGATCACTAGTGATGGGGAGGACTGACCTCACAAGAAGCAGAAATGTACCTTTTTTCTAGAATACGCAATTCAGATTTTGTCAATAGACAGATATGAGATAGCTTAGGGAAAAAAAAAAAAAAAAAAAGAGGAGGAATAAACAGTTACAGGAACCAAATCTTCCAACTCCATCTTCAAGTCTGACACAGCTCATCAGTACATTTGTCTGACTAAAGACCACATTCAAAACTAATGTGTTAGCATTTAGCTCTGAACTTTTTGCAAACGTGTAACTGTGAGCTTTGTACAAGATAGCACCTACATTCTTCAAGTTAAATAAACATAATGAACAGATGCAAGTTATATCCTAAAAGTCTAAACTTGCTTCATGCTTTTTAAATGTTAGGAGGATAAAGTGGATTTGGAAGCTTTTAATCACCTTTGTTGCAAGCTTGTCTCTTCAAGGGGCTTCCAGAGCAAAGCAAGCCACAGCCTGATTGATCATTTTTAAAGGGATTCCATTGGCCACACAGGCACTCAAAGCAGACTCTTTTATATTTCCTGTGACAAAAGTAATCCTGGTTGGGTTCACAAGGTGAATATAGAAAAAAACCAAGAGAATTACAACTAGAAGAAACTTGCATTTCCCATTCTCAGGCATACCATACACAGTGTTTCCCACCTTCAGCCATATGGGAATTCCTCTCCCACAAAAATAAATAAGTAAACAAACCTTTTTGCTCTTCTTTTCTCAAGAGACATGAAACAACTAGAAGCAGTCAGAAATGCTGTATAGACCTAAGTAAGTGAACTCTGAGGAAAACAAAAACAACCCCAAAAAAACTTTATGTACAGTCTACATCAGCATCATGTAAAAAGTGTAGTTGTTGCTTACTGCTACACTCTGTCTTTAAAACAGCAATAACAAGGAAGAAATTTACAGTCATTTAAACACTGTGGACAGGCTTTGCTAAGCTGCAGTGCCTAGGTTACTGATAAAACAAATTAGCATCAGAGTAAGAATAGGACAAGATAGTGCTATGACAGAAATAATATAAGGAATAATAAGAACCCAGGTGTACATAATTAAGATTGTAATTCAAGCAAAGGGTTCTGGTGACATCATTTATCAATGTCACTACAAACTCTCAATGGAATTACAGCTTTGTATGTAGAATTCAGATATACGCGATTTGTTAGAATACATGAGGAATGTTTCTATTAAAAGTAGACAGACAATATGTTAACCTCAAGTAGTGGTGGTGACAGGATGAGATATAAAGAGAAGAGGCTTTTCCTACTGTAGCAAAGGAAGAAAGATCAAACATTCAGAGTATTTCTGATATTTGGAAATTAAATTTATTTAAAATACTGGCTAGGGATATTTTTTCCCCAAAAGCAGCAGAAAAAGTTTCAGTTCTAGTGTGATTCAATACTGCAATAAAAAACAGTATTTACTGCAAAAGTGAACAAAGGAACAGCCAAAACTACTGATTTGTCCATCTCATTGTATAGCACAAAATCACATGAAAAGAAGCTCAAGAAAAATATTTCCATTAAAAGGATGGTATAAAATATTTACAATTAAACATACAGTAAGGCTAGTATTAAATTATTAATTGCAAATTAACTCACTTTTAGGATGAAAGAAGAGTGAGCATTGATGCTTTTAAATACCTGTGCTGAAAGGAGACAATAATCATTACTCTCTGTGAATGTCTGATTTTGGTTTTGTTTAATCTTATATGCAGAATACTTTTATGAAGATAATTATGAAACGGAGGCCCCACAGTCTGTGTGAATTTTAAGGGCCTTAACTGAACTTAAAACACTAACTAATGTAAACCCCACAGTCTTAAATTAGACTTCTAAATATTATTTCAATGTCAAACCACTTGTTACTCAGTCACCTTGCGGACTTTTCGGCCTCACCCAGATGCCCACTGTCCTTCCACAATAAATGTGAATAGCATCTCCTTGAGAAAGCAACATTCAGTAAATAGTGATGCCAGCCAGAAACACAGTGCAGAATGATGTGAGGCTTGACTACTGACCGATTAAAGAAAAAGATCCTGATCAATGCAGTGAGAAAAAGTCTTCCTTTGGCTTGATAAACTTAGCACTAAATCTCACCTGTGTAAAGTACTACCTACAACTATAGGTATAAAAATTCAACAAATTATTCAATGCACTGGCTGGATTTCTCTTTTTTTGGTCACTTTCTGCAGTACTCTAACTGAAGCCCATAAATAGCATACCTTATGAAGTGTCTAGCAAAACTTGAGATCCTCTTGAATAGAATCTGTGAAATGTTGTGTTTATGGATTCTGTATGGACATTGATAATATTAGCAGTTTTTCAAATTTGGCATTTGTAGACTGCAATACTATCTCAAAAGATAATGCATTCTCTGAAACTTTCAGGAAATGCTGACTGATGTTATAAAGTTGTGGGGTTTTTTAGTTCTCTGTTGCTGAAGTACATAACGTTTGTGAAAATTGAAATGCACAAAGATTTGGGAGCTAGTGGAATTAGAGCACTTCTACTCCAAGTTCACAAGTCTTAAAAGTTTAGCTTTGTATGTGATGCTTGGAGAGAATGGCTTGAACAGTAGCAGTTTTGACCTTGAGTAACTTAATTTGGAAAGGAAATTTGGTCAAACTAGCTCAATGTAGGAGTTCTCATCAAGGATTAATGCATAGGATCGATATGAACTTTTTATAGCAGACTATTTTTGAAAGAGGACAACAAAAGGTTGGAATACTTTAAAACTTGAAAAAGCAAATTAGTATGACTTAAAGTGGGCAGTACAGGAATGAAAATGTAAAAAGCAGGGATCTTGATTTTAAACCAGCATTTAGTAATGCAATACAACTAAAATATAGAGAAAACTGACTTTGAAATTATATTTTTGTGTCTCTTTGCAACCATAAACACTTGACTACCCTGTCTCTTCATGTCTTCACAGCAGTACCGAATGAAAAACACTCATGATTGCAATTGACTGATGCTATTGTCACAAATTTTGTATTTCCTACAAGGTCAAAACTGCATATTAACATACCTCTTTATTTGAAAGTTTAAAGCCTTAATTACCTCCTAAACAAAAGAGTTATAGAAAGCACATAAACATAGCTCTTCTTTAAGTTGCTGTACACACAAATCCCACTCTTGAAGCATAAGAGCTCCTGGAACAAGGTGGGGGGAATCATGCCCTTTAATAGCCCTGTCACTAACAACAGATATTTATGCATGTCTTTATGTTACCTTACCTAAGGAGCTAAAGGACAGATTGATCCCACTTACTGTCCCCATCACTGTCTCCTCTCCACTTGTCGCTCCCTTAACTACGAACCAAGCTCAGATATGGCTTCTTAGCACAACCCAAACCTGACGTTTTTCTCCACTGACATACGGCAGACTCCCAAGGGCTTGCTACCTACCCATGTGCCATTTGTGTCCAGCAAAGTCCGTGACCTCAGGGAAGCCCTGTGAGCACTGGGGGAGTTTTTGAGGTTCAGCAGGTATCTCCAGCTACCCCTAGCTGTTCCAGCATGCCCACCTGTGACAGCTTCCAGTACATTTCAATACATTTCAGAATACTGTCAAAATGCTGGCCAAGACTTTGCAGATGACACTAAATTTGTCTTAAGAAAAGTTATGCAAACTTTATGTAAAAGTAAAAATCTTTCTGATTTAATCTAGGCTATCAACATTTTCTGTTTATGATACTCGTTAAGGCAAATTTACAACTAGTCTCCTCTTCTTAGGCCTCTGCAGCCTTCATCTGTGGTCTTTGGAAGTGGAGCAGGCTAAATAAATTCTTGAAAAATGACAAGCAGTTTTCTTAGATAAGCTATCTTCTTGAGATCTTCCTCTCCTCCTTCCTTTCCTTTGGCTTTTTTCCTGAGGCTGAGGCAATGCCATCTACTTCTAAATTCTCTTTATTCAGCGCAGGGAAAAAAAAAAAGGTATTTATAAGGCATTGGTCTCTCAGCCCTGTAATTTCGGTTCTTCTTTGTTCTCCTTTTCCTCCCTCACTTTTGTCTTTTGTAGTTCCTGCATCTTCCATTTACAACATGCTTGTTCCTGTACCCAAATATTTTGTATTTCTGCTCTCTGAACTATTTTTTTTCTTCCCTCCCCTGAAAGCAGTCTGCATCTTCAAAGATAGATGAAGATGCCTCAGGTGATGGAGGAAGACCACCATCCTCTTTCTCCAAGCCTCTCCAGTCTGGTTTGGAAGTTGACTGGGGTTTAGTGATATATTTTCAATAATGGCTGGTTGATATTCTGTTTCCAAATGTGAGCTTTGCTTTCAACAGCAGAACGATAAAGATGTAGTGCTTAATAATGAAGAACAGCATTTTTTATTTTACAAAACAAGCCTCTCAGCTTCAGTGGTGTTATTCATGAATAACACCTTGTGCATATGCATTATGAGACAGTGCTTAATTGAATGATTGCATAATATGTTGTTCCACAGAATAAAATATGAAATATTCATTAGGCCAGAGAGAGAGTTAGAATGCCTGGTGGTTAAATCACTCACCAGGGAAATCCAGCTCCTACTCCTTGCTCCAAGTGAATATGTAAGTAGTTTATACAAAAAGGCTTTAAAAGCAACTAGGAATTTTGCCCCAAAATATACTACACCCTCATGGCTAGTGTACTATCCCAACAGGCAGGACTATGCTCTGAGTGGGGCATGGGGAGACACAGTTAAACGTAGATCACCTACATCCTTTCATGTAGTTAAAGTAGTCAGATGCTTTAACCACTAGGCAGCTGGGTTTAATGGAACCAAAAACTCCCTACGGATTTTATTTTTCAGGAAATGATTGACTTGGTATAGATGCCTCATTCAGGAAAGGGTTTCCAGATGTGACTCCAGAATAGAGGAAGCACTTCACTGCAGTCTAAATTCACACTCAGTTAAGTCCCTGTGAGGGACATGGTGTAAGCAATACACATATACCCTTAGCTTAAAGTGGATGGCTCTCCACTCACTTTTAGCTGCTTTGAGTCAAGTGCTAAGAACCCAACTCGCCTCATGCCTCTCATTCAGAAACTGGGGATGGTGGGATGATACCAAAAAATGTTGCAATAATCTGTATTTCAATATCTAAATCCTATTGCAGATTTAGCCTTTGCCAATCTGTGAGGTGGAAAGATCTTCAGGAAACATGTTTAGGTAAAGTAATACCTAAAATAATACCCTCAAATAAAATAAATTGAGCTCATAATAGTTGCGTCTGTTGGAATCATGAGAAAGCTTACTGAAACAATAGTGAAACAGAAACTTGAAACAGATAAAATTAGGAGGAAAGTATATTTTTAAAATAAAATTAATTAAAAATAATTTCCATCTCAGAGAAGAGTTGTCTCTTTCAAAAGATATGTATGTATTTTATGAGTTTCTGGTAAATAACAATAGAAAAATGCCTTTAGATTTTGTGCAGGGTATCACAGAGAAGCATTCTCCTGGCATATTTATTTTTGCTTTTATTCAGGAAAAAAAAAAGAAAGTGAGATTGGGGAAATAACACACTCAGGGGAGACAGAATCAGTCAGAATAAATAAATATGCCCAAAACAATAACAGAAGCAAATGTGGCACCAAATATCACTGATAGACAAAGAATACATTAATTCAGTATTGCAAATTACTTTTGCTTAAGGCAGATGTACTTGGTATACCCTCTTAATTATTGCTCTTCTCATCAGTTTGCAACTCAAAGCACATTCTCTCAGTAGCAATTAGGGAATGGTATGATTATACAAAGCTCTAGGAAGAAGAGAAAGCTTCTGAACCGAAACGCTAGAGAATTTTTTTTTTAAAGTTTGCATTGTAACAACCGCCTTGTGCACTGTCCATCTGGAGAGCTCATTCCACATCTTCAGAGGCTAGGGAAACAGTCTGGGCCAGCAGAGACTTTGATTTTTATATATCATATCTTTTCAACCCACCTTTTCTTTGGTTGCTCAGCCTCTTCTCAAGCGTGGAGAAGACAGGAGCAGAGTGCTGTAGCTAACTGGTGAAGCAGAGGGTTCAGCTTCTTGCCTCCTGTTCATCCAGTGAGGAGTGGTTTCCCTTGAGGACATTCTACATGTATATACATATGTGTCTATACCTCTGTAGAAGATCTTTCCCTCAGTACCTTCTCAGCGCTAGAAGAAAAAGCTGCTGTGAGAAGCACTTGTCATGTGTTTATCTGCTTTTGTGTGTCCAAAGGATCAGAGGTGTGCTAACATCTGTCAGTCATACCAGCAGGACTTACTCTGAGAGCCTGTGAAGTGATGTGTCCCCTCATTTCCCAGGGGCCAGGAGTCTAACCCACTCTTTTTTCTGCACTGTGCTTCAGATACTGATGAGCCAGAACCTCATTAAGTAGATTTCTGTCTAATTCCACCTTTTAGTGAAAAATCCAGGTTGTTTTTGGCAGATCAAATGAAAAGATACGCAGGTTGTAAAAGTGCAGTATAGTATGAATATGGATCAATATATGTGAACTGGCTAAAATTTAAGGTCATATGAAAGTAGCCACCATAGTGAACTTCTCTTCAGCGCAAGAGTTCACAAGAGGACAAAAGTTTGCTGCTTTCATATTCTTTTGGCTGGTAAGTTTGGGATATTGCCAACAAATGAAAAATAGTGAACTGTCCTCTCTCTTCAGTGCTACATTTAGTTAGTTCAGCTGGAGACTAGATTGAATGCTCACTAAAGCTGTTAGTATTGTGAAAATCATTAAGATGACTGCAATATTAAAAAAGATTAACTACAGATATGGTACCTTTAATATTCTGGGAAGTTACTTTGAAATTGATACTTTCCCATCTGCTGTGCTTTAAGTAATAACCAGACCCAATTTCTTCTTACAGGCGAAACAAGAAATGGGGTACTTAGTTTTGGAGAGGTCCTGATTTTTATTTTTTTTTTAACTTTAAATGGAAGAGTAGGACTACAGTCAGCCATAACAGCCATTTAACATAGATTGATATGTTATGGGGCAAGTAAATTTTTCACATTTATATAAATGGTACTAATTTGATTTTTAGGGAACAGTGAAAAATAAGATCAATATGTTTCAAATCAATCAAAGAGGGAAAGTGATAGAGATTGGGAGAATTTGCTGGGGGCCAGCAAGGAGCCTATTCATGTACTGTTGGCCTCTGGAATCTTGATTTCTGGTAGAAATTTTGCCAGCATATAAAGTATGATGAAATGTGTAAGAATGAATAATTTTATTCACCTTCCCTATGTAGAGAAAAATAATGTGTCCTAAAATATTACAAATTTCCAGTTTCCATCTTTATTTGTTAGGGGTACAAGGCAATCTGTTATTGCTTTCTTTTGCATTAGTATTGATCATCATTATTTTAGGAGTCTATCAGCTTAAGAGAAAATTTATATTAGATTTAAGTAGGTTTGAGAGTAGGGTAGTTGCAGGGTTTCTCAAGAATTGGCAAAATACAGTTTTGGTAGAGCCTTGACTTAGATCTCTACAAATCAGGCATTTGAAAAATTAAGAAAAGCTGCCTTTGTGTCTTACAATTCTTCTGCTTCTGAGAATATTGTTTTAAAAAAATAAGGGTGATGAAGTAAATTTCTGTATTACGATAATGCAAGATTTTCTCAGCCAAACTATTGAGATGTGACAAGGATAGAGGTCAACTGATGCCATGTCACTGATGCTTCCCATGGAAGGCAGCTAATTCATAAAGAATATTTAACTTCATGTTAATGTCAAAGAATATGTACTACAGACATTATCATCACAAATTGCGTTCTTCCTCCTTCCAAATGAAAATGGTAGTATCTAAAGCAGACATGGTGATAGGAACCCAAAAGACTGTGGCTGTGACTGATATCTGAGATGACACATGAGTATGGAGAAGACAGTTTCAGCAGGATCAATGTTCAGCCACTTTTTCAGAATGATGTGTCAGACTGTAAATATATTGTCTGGCGAATAATGTGCATTTGGCTTGCATCAGGAAGCCAGTTTTTCTGGAAGTTGATCTGTTAGCTTTCAGGTAGGCATTAGCCCTACTGAAGAGGCATAGCAGGGGATCAGAAGATAGCTCTGATTCATTCATGATGAGGGAGAGGCCGTATGAATGGATCAAGATAAATCATGATAAAACCAATGGAGGGAAAAATAATGGCAGAATAGAGATTAGGACAAGAGGTCATAAGTACAGCCAGATCATATTACAGCAAAATGACTATGATTTCAGGACACCACACCAGAAAGTTTAGGTGATCACAGGAGCAATTTGGGTGATTTATAAATTAGCTGAAAAGAAGAATCAGATAACTATTCATTTGGAGTACGCATTCATTGAATTCTATGTTGTGTTCAAATTTCTGACTTGAAAGGGAATATGATGCTGGCTGCTCTAACGGAAGCAATTATGGACAATGTGAGAATCTGGCTGGGGTAGAAAAGCTGTTGCCTCACTGTAGTAAATGTCCAGTGAAGGTAATTATTGACTAAGGAGTTCACTTTATGATAAACTGTAATCAGAAGTGAGAAGGGAACAGAAGACTGCAAAGAAGGTTGGGGCTAAGTTCAAGTTGAGATACAGACTCCTTTTTCTATTTTCAGTCCTCTTCAGGGAGAAGGGGGCCGATGGATCCCAGGAGTGATGCTAAGGCCATGTTAGCAGGGTGGAGGGCTGATGGCAGTTTGCCACCACGTGGTATGGATTACAAAGGAAGTATGACCTGCACTGGACGAGTCATTGCCAGATGGTTCCCAGATGTGTTATTTATGAAGTCACGGCCTACTTAAACCACATTCCTGGTGTCTTGTCTTCTTTTCCTGCAATGTCCAAAACATTAATGAAGGAATGTATGAGAACTAAATAGCAGACCAGTTGTCAAAAACCAAATAGCAACAAAAATCCTTTCCTGTCTCTGGATATATGTAAATACATATTAGATTAACAAAACCAGCTTTAAACAGCTGATCCCTGAAGAGTCATAGAATTGGCTTCCGTAGTGCGTATTAAGGACAGAACTTATCTTGGCCTCATCAGTCCCTTGTGAATCTCTACCATAAAACTTTGCACATTATCCTTGATGATTCTGTTCTTATATCTTCTTCCTTCAAAAGGGCCCTCTCTCCCCTAACTTCCTCAATGTAGAGAAAAAATTCTTAGAAATAAAATCTAGGTTATTCCTTAACATATATACACCAAGCTAATCTGGATGAATGCTGCAGTGTTTGAGATGATCTGACAATGTCAAATACAGTTTGTGAGTTGATTGGTTGGTTGGTTTGTTTGCTTAAATTAGTCAGGTTTGGCAACAAGCTGACGTGACTGAGTGATCATGCAAGTTTCTTACCAGAAGGTAATTTATTTAGTTTGCATAATGTATCTGAGGCAATGCAGTAACAGTTGGTGCATTTGAGCAGAATTTTCTATTGCTTTTGTTGGTCTGTTTTTGTCTTTTGTCAGAAATGGATGGAATATGATTTGTTTTTTTCTGTTGTTAGGGCTATGAGAAACAATTCCTGAGTCAGTGCTAAGAAGGTAGAAAAGAACACCACAAACAAGCTAGTGCTTTGTAACATCCTAGAGACAGAACTGTAGCAATATGACTTGACATGCAGAATAACATCAGTTGGCACAAGTTTTATTGATTACAACCTATCATGTGATGGGCCCTCAGGTTTTAATAAATAAGCCAGAATTCTACTGGTATAAGAAATAATGGAACTAGGTTTAAAACAATTCAGAAATATTTATTTTGAATACAGAAAACTCATGACAGGTTATTTCATATACAACATTTTTATGCAGATATTCAAAATAGATAGCAACCTGTTTGCTTTCTGTTGCCAGAAAGTATGGGATATATATTAACATTGATTTTCATTACAGTGATCTAGGTTGTCTTTCTCGATTTATTCCCTTGGCGAGCAACTTCCATAGGTGGAGGCCAGTGTAAATGAAATCAGAATATGTCCATAATATGAAACAGTGTTGCAAATCTATTCAGGGTCAATGGGATTTTTCTATTTGTGTAGTATACTACTTCAATGTAGATACCAAGAAAAATGAAACTGCTATAATCTATTTCAGGCAAATACAATAGTTCAAACAGCACAAAAGGACGTGTGTGGCACATTTTGTATATGTGCAAACACTTCACAGATAAAGAGAATGGTCATCTTCATTCAGACAAAACATTTTGGATCATTCATCTGACTGCCAACTATGTTAGAAGGAGAGAAAAAAAGTATGGTTATCATTAAAGAGAAGCCCTGGAATCTGTTAGTTTCTTGTTAGAAAGATTAAGCTTTGTAAGTTAATACTATATGAAGTAGGGAAGAGAACTGTGATATACTGAAATATACGTTTAGGATCAACATATGCAGCATTTTATGCGTATATTAGAAGACAGAGAGCTCGCATATTGAGAGCTAATAGTTTTACAAAGAAGTCAGAGGGTAATTTATTGAAACAAAACCAAATAAATTACCTGGCTTTTACCATTGTTCAAAATACAACCTTCTTGCACAGATAAGTAAGCTTGGTTAAAATCATTTCAGAACAATAACGACAGGCAGGAAATAGCAGGTCAGCTGTATCAATATTCCCACATGTGAAAGTTAATTGAACAATGTATTAATTATTCCAGATATTCTTAGGCATCCAATTCTTATAAAATTTACATTTCAAAATAATGGACCAAAATAGTTTATACTTATCTTTCCCGATTTCCACTTAAAACCTGATTCCAGACAAAAGGTACAAATTCATCATTGTTGTAACTGTACAGCAATTACAACAGATATGATCAGCCTTGGATTCATCCCAATATATTTTTATGAGGAGAGTACACCACAATTTCATAATTTTTTTTCATATTAAAACTATGTTCTACTAGGAGTGGTTCAGTTGTAATGCAACATCCAATTGTGTGGTGTAAGAACTTCATTAATAAAAGGAAGCACGGTTCTAATCCCAACTTTTAGTTCTTAAGCCCACGATACCTGATTATGAAATGTGTCTACCATTCTTTACACCTTACTTAGAGATATCAACAAGGACAGTGCAGTTTGGAATATTATGTGTGAATACATATGAGATGACAGCAGTTAATGAACCGGCTGTTAACTTAGTCTTTCCATTATATCTTTCTCTGCCATTGCACTATGACCTAGATTGAATTTCATATTGCCTTAGGATTTTCTACTGCTCCTTGCACAGTTTAGAGTTCGCTTTGATTTCTGAGTATTCGTAACAGCCAGCATGCCTAAATAATTTCCTGTTGTTGGAAGCACAAAAGAGCTGGTAAAATAGGGAGAGAATAAGGGAAAGATTCTTGGAGACAATGAAGGAAGAGAACTCAGAACATTTTCATTAACATCTTCATTAATGATCTGGATGATGGGGCAGAGTGTACTCCGAGCAAGTTTGCTGACGACATAAAGCAGCGAGGAGTGACAGATACACCAGAGGCTCATGCTGCCATCCAGAAGGACATCAACAGGCTGAACAAATGGCCTGACAGGAACATCATGAAGTTCAAGAAGGGGAAGCTCAAAGTCCTGGGGAGGAACAACCCAGGCACCGGTATATGCCGGGGGCCACCAGCTGGAAAGCAGCCTTGCAGAAAAGGACCTGAGACTCCTGTGTGAGCCAGTAATGTGTTCTGGCAGCAAAGGCAGCTAATGGTATCCTGGGCTGCATTGTCAGCAGGTTGAGTCAGGAGAACCTTACCCTCTCCTCAGCACTGGTGAGGCCCCACCTGGAGTACCGTGTCCAGGTTCCTGCTCCCCAGTACAAGCGAGACATAGACTTACTGGAGAGAGTCCAGTGAAGGGCCACAAAGATGATTAGGGGACTGGAGCATCTCTCCTGTGAGGAAAGGCTGAGAGAGCTGGGACTATTCAGCCTGGAGAAGAGAAGGCTCAGGGGATTCTCATCAATGTATATAAATACTGGAAGGGAGGGCATAAAAAGAACAGAGCCAGACTCTTTTCAGTGGTGCCCAGTGACGGGACCAGAGGGCAAAACCTGAAACACAGGAATTTCTGCCTGAATATCAGGAAACACTTTTTCACTGTGAGGGTAACTGAGCAGTGGCACAAGTCACCCAGAGAGACTGTGGAGTCTCCCTCCTTGGAGATACTCAAAAGCTGCATAGACATGGTCCTGGGAAACCAGCTTTAGGGGGCCCTGCTTGGGCAGGGGGCTTGGACGAATGAACCCCAGAGGTCTGTTCCACGCTGTTACTTTGTGATTCTGTGACTTTGAGTGAAAGGAATTCACTTGAATGAAAGTGTGTTTCTCAGGCTACTAACTATACTGTTGTACATGGGATCAGAGAGAATTAGACTATATTGAAATTTGTCCATTTTTTCAAGGTTCTTCAAAACCTGTCTTTATAAATAGAAAGTCTGACTTCATATGGGAGACAATATACTTCACCATTACATATTTTAAGAAAGCTTTTTTTCTCTCCATAAGATCCAAAAACATAACCATGAAAAACCTAGTATCAACCTCCCACTCTTTTTGTTAACTTTCAAAACTTTGTTTCATAAACTTTTTGTTAGTATTTTTTCAAACTTAGTAAAAATTCTAAAATTACAAAATGGCAACATTTACCATGTCAAAAGATTTAAAAAAATCCCAAACTTAAACAGAGTTCTAATTTAGATGCTTTTATCAGCCTTCGTTTTTAAATGTTGGGCTGCATTATTGACAAGATAATTTGCAGAGCATTACTCATGCCATTTAGCTTAAGAGTCCTTATTGTTTCTTATTTCCTTTTGGAAATTTTTAAAACAGAGATGATTACCCAAAGAACAAGTCAGATCCTTTATCACAGCGAAAATTGCCAGTAATAGATTAAATGCATAGATATTAGGAAAATATTATTTTAAAGGTATACATACAAGAGTGTTTGTTGCTTTACATTGTGGTTTTCAAGGGTTTTATGTAAGTTCTGTTAATAATGCATGTTGTTACGTATTGTGCCATCTGACTGAGGAATGTAAAGAAAGGTTGAAATCTGAGACAATATTAAAATACTTTAGAAACTTTAAAGCATTATAATAGTTATTTCAATAAAACTACTTCAAATATTTCTTCAAGAAGGAAACAATTTGGAGTTCAAGTTCAGCGGCATAATAACTGAAAACGTATAACAGTACTCTTATTCCCATCACTAAACTATAGATTAGGGTCTTTTTCAGTTGTTGCCATTATAAATCCCTGTTCCCAGGGGTGCCAGGCTATCATAAAAATTTGCTTTGGGCAATGCTTTGAGATAAGTTCTTCAAATAATGCATAGGGGATTGGCTTGCAACTCCCACTTGTGTTAATAGGAGCTATCAAGGCAAATCTCTCATGGATTCAAGGGAGAAAAAGCTCCAGAGTATAAAAAGTTTTGGCCTGAGGATTATTTGTTTTTGATATATATCCTGATAAAAACATGCTCTAAAATAAAACACTTCAAGCTAGTGATCTCAGATATTTGCTGGGACTGCTAACACTCAGTAGATTGTGTTTAACAGAAATTCCACTGATGAAGCCTGCAATATAAACTATTTCCTAAACATTTATGGAAGATAGAATGATAGTTTGGATGAAGAAATATACATTTTGAAGTCAATAATTTATTATTTTATGTAATTAATTATAGAAAAAAATTAATAAACTTTTATATTTTTCACTGTCAAATTCAAAATGATGGTTGAGCTTCACTCAGATGGGCACCCCTTGTTCTTCAGAAGTCAAGGGTATCGGTTGGTGTGGTTGATCTGAATATAAGTGCCTCTTAACTTCTACATGCAGCTTCACGTTTTCCACTTTGATGTAGTGGTAGACCAGCCCATCTTCCCTCTTCTGGGAGAAATTCCATTCCCCTGATTCCAACAGCTCACGTTTCATACAGTCCATCCATGAATCAGGTCAAGGGTTTACTATAAATGAGTATACTGGTAAAAAAACTTGACACAATTCATCTTCTAAAAAATCTGGCTATGTCTATGCCTCTGGTCTCTGCATTCTCCAAGTAGCTAGACAGTAAAACATACTGGAAGCTTCCATTGAGAACCACAATTTTCAGATCTCCTAAGTTCTCCTAGTAAATTTACATTAAACGTACAATTGTCTGAATACTGAAAAAAACTCCAACCAAACCCAACCACTACACAGACACATCAACTTCAGTCAGTTTGGAGTAGTAGTTTAATTTTATGTGTTCTGAATCATTCCTTAGAGAAACCTTTTTTCACAGACTGTTGCAAGACTGCAGGGAAAAGAAACATTAGCCTTCCACACTAAAGACCACCTTTGTGAACACCATTTTTTCTGCCAACACATTCCAGATTCTTTTTCTTAGGTAAGGTATTCTAAAAGAACAAAATTATGTCAGAGGTAGACCCTATCAGTTCAAACCAAGTAGTTCTTTAACACAGTTACACGACTGTAAGCTCAGCAGACGGGCTGAGTGAGGAAAGTGAGCTATTCTGCATATAATATGTGCAGCTAAGCATACTCTTTGTCTTCTGTAAGCAGTTATTTCAAGTCCACTTCTTTTTGCCTCTTTTTGTTTCTATACGTCTTTCTGGTAAACAGATGGCAGAAGCTTTAAATAGTACTTCAGGTGAAATCTCACCAACTTCTACAAGAGTATTACTGTTTTCCTCTCTGTACTGCAAATACCTTACTTGCCACAACCTCAGATCATATTTAACATTTTGGTAGCCTCTTGTCATCGGTGGTTCAAATATTTTATGTGACTGGTTAATAGTACCAAGCATTATCTTCTTTCTCTATTATTTCCACTCTGTAAGCACCAAAGTCTTGCTATTAGTCCTAAATCTCACACGTCCTACTGTTGTATGTCATCCCATCTCTTTTACTCCAATATTCAGTTCTCCATTTTGCTCTGTCTAATAGACTGGACCTCTTCAGTGCTAATCCCAATTTAGTATCATTGTAAACTATTTTACTTTTCATACTAACAGTTTCCCTTAACAGTATCACCTGCACTCTTTTCCTACCCATATTAAAATTCTTGTGCTAGTCTATCTTCATTAACTTAACTTTTAATTTGTCCAGATATATTTTAGCTACTACATTTTCTTTGCCTAGAAAACCCGTTACTTTAGCCAAGAAACGTACAGCATTACCCTGGCATGATCTGCCTTTGCTGAACCTACCTAGAATTTTATTTCACTTCTGATTCATATAATTAATTATACTTTGGCCCAGATTTTTTCTAAAATCTTTGTGAGGTAAGATTACTCTGCCTGTAGTTATCCAGATCACATTTCTCCCTTCCTTAATTATATGCAACATGTTTGTTTTTCTGCACCAAATGCAATATGACTCACAGTCTGATGAACTCCTTAAAAATACTTGCTACCAGAGGACTTTTCTGTGAGGAAATATTGAGTTCAAATTTTAAAACAAAACCCCAACATTTCTGTGGTCATGTGAAAAATATATTTCAATAATCAGTGGAAAGTTATGAAATTGCATTTTGCTGACCTCTTTGCTTTGCAATGGGTATCATTTAAGAAAACAAACAAACAAACAAACAAATAAATAATGAATATTTATAACCCATCTGGTTTGAATATAGTCTATCAAATGTAAATGAGACAAAAGATTAAAGCTACAATTTAAAAGCTTAAAAACTAGAAGGGATTATTTTTAAACTTAGGACAGCCCAGCATTTAAATAAGACCAATTGGAACTGAGAATGAATATGAACTCTTAATTTTATTGATCTCCTCATACTGCTGTGCATTGTTCTGGGTCACCAAAATATGCATAGCTTCTGAATAGCCTGACACTTTGCTTTGCATTCCATGTTATATTTTAAGAAATACATATCATGTACCACTTGCTAATGGTTTCTGTGGGAGGAGATGAGTAATTAAGGACTTGTGAAATTGGGGCAGCATACGTTTTTATAACTGATAACATAAACTCACAGGATGGCTGCAGTTCAACAAAGGGCTTAGCTTGCACTGTTCTATAAATAAGCACAGGAAATTAGATTAAAATTTTAAAATTAGATTGCCAAGATTTTCAAAAGTGACCAGAGGTTCTATGTCTCTTGCTTTGGGTCCCTCATTATGAAGGACTTTTCAGAATCCTGATGTTTGACACCTTTTGAAAATACTTGTTTTAGAAAGCCTTTTATTTGTCCACCTAAAAATCTATAATACTTTTTTTGAGAAGGATTTAGCTAGACTTGAAAAAAAAACCCAAACAGAAGAAGCAGGACTAGTCTTTCAATTGTATTGTTGGTTAGATGTGTTATGTATAAAAATTATGGGATATAAATTTTCTTTAAAAAGGTGGATTATAGTTACTCAACTCCTTCCATATTTTTTTTTTTTTAGTGTAAAGCATATATTTGTAATACTGATAGGCACATAGTGAGCCTTGCAGTTCCTTCCTCTTCAGCATTGTTTTGCAGTTTCAGTTAGAAATTTAATGAATGTTTAAGTTTCACTGATTTTCTTTCCTAAACTTTGGTAGAACATCAGACAATGCTACTTATAGTCTTGGAGAATTTATCTGGGATTTGTAAATAAACCAGTCCTGTTGTTTGGGGCTTAGATGCTGAGTTTCAGGCAGAGGAGGGATGAATGGAGACATTTTTCCTCCTTCAGTGCTGAAAAAGATGTCTGGTACCTGATAGCCTCAGACAATCCACTCTATACAGCTGAGACACTAAGGCAGACTTGTAACCATAGCTTATGAGATTCAAGGGTACTTCCCAAAACCCTTTGAACACTCAAACCATGTTTTGATTTGGTGTTGGAGTGGTACCTGAGCACTCCACTCCATCTTACCACTATTTGGTTTCCAACAGAAGAAAACCAAAGTGGGAGGGTGAGAAGGACACTGGTGTGGATGATGGGGGCAACAAGGAAATTTTCAAAATACACTTTACCTTGACATCTAGACCATGTTTCCTGTGACAGATCCAATTTTTAGGAAAGCCTGGAAAATGCTCTATACATGATTTTTGCAGAATGAGAAAGTTGGAAAGATCCTGAGCATGTGTCTCTTGCATTTTTACAGCAGAATAAAGCAAAACCCCAAGAGAATTAAACTTTACTCCCCTTTTCTTAAATTCTGAAATGTCTTTACACTCAGTACTATTTCATTGGTTTGTTTATGAAAGAAGAGTAAAAATTAACCTTGAAGATAGAAAATGTCCTAATACATGTTACACATGAATTTGACCATAAATTAAAGGTTCATAACATAGTAACAGACAACAGTAAGAACAAGAAAAATAATTGTATGTAAGACTCAATTTTTCTTCTGTTGCTGTTTGAATCTTTCCTATTGTCTTCACTACTTTAAAAGTAGATCCTTACAGAATTTCTGTGCAACACCTAAAAGCTTATCTAATACCTAAATTTGACCGTTGTACAGGGAAACCAGCAACATGGACAAAATATTTCATGAAAGAGGAATTTTTAAATTCTTCTTATCAAGAACATTGTCAACTGCATAAAAATGGAGGCTGACTATGCCAGTCTCTCTAGTCTCCAGTCCTGCCCAACTTCCTTGAATTGCCAGCCTGTGTAAGAGGATTTGGGACACCAGAGGAAAAAAAAATAAATGGGCAATTATTACAGTTGTCGTTGGAAACAGTTTAGATGAGCTATCGAGTGAGTATGGTTTTTGCTGTTCTGGTGGTACAGATGGCAAGAACAAACAAATTTTGTGGATAAATGTGCAAATCTGTAAGTTTTGTCAAAAAAAAAAACAAACTAATGGAGAGGATGCTACATCTGCTACGAAACTGTCCTTTCACTTCTAGCCTACCAGGTGAGATCAGTCCTAGGGAAACTGCAAAGGAAGTTTGTCACTACAAATAAATTGTGGTCTGAATTGCCAGTCCTTGTTAGATTCCTTCCTTTTCTTTCTCTCTTCTGTCCCTAATAGATAGATATACCTTTACAAATAGCAGCACCAAAAATTAAATACCCAGACAGGACTCGGAACGGGTCTGTGTCCTGTGTAACTCCACTCTTCTTGTGATGGCGTATGTAAAAGTGTATTGATGGTGTTGTACACTGGGGAAACTCACACAGCTACTCCTTCTGCCAGTCCTTCTGTGTCTCACAGGCACAAACTCATACATTTTAGTTTTATGCATGAAATTTATGTAGCGTTTGGAGGGTAAAATTAAATGCTGTTTAAGATAACAGTTGAACGCTATCAACAGCTTTGAAGGTGGGAGGGAAATAGCAGACAAAGCCACATTTACTTTGATTATACTGTCTCACTGCTCAGCTGAAATGAAGGAAATGCAACTCCCAACGCTGTTCAGAGAGAATCTGAATGCATTTGTGGATATTTTTATGCAAGTGGAAATAAAGACTCAGAGCAAATTCACTGTGTGGAGGAGGAACTGCACAACAGCAAATCTTTGTACTCAGCTATTGAACCTTAAAGCCAAAGTTCCTGTGTGTGCATGTATACATCGTAACTCATCTAACAGTATATATACTGTATGTTAGGTATATATACAGAAGATTTCATTATGAAAAGTATTCTAAACTCTTCATGTAAAACCTATTTTTTTGCTATATGTGATTGACTGTACTGCAGTTCCAATCTATGAGGCAAATAAGTAAGAAGAATGATGTCTTTAAGTTGATAAAACAGGTATTATGCAAAATAGAAGGTTTTGTTTTTTCAAGAATAGTAGATGACTGTTTCCTTACACAGTATATTAAGGTCTACATTCTCAAAGGGTTTTCTGGACTGAGGCCCAGAAAGTGAGTGAAGTGTTGTATTATAAGTTAAAACAGAAGTAATTTTGCTGTTACTAAAAAAGATAGTATGAAGTATTTTGTCTTGTGTCACTTCTCAGAATTGAACGTAAGGGCATAAGAATTTCTGATTTTTATTAACACACAGTAAAATAAAATTTTACTGTCTGTGGTGAACCTCTCACAGAAAAAAATCATTTGGAAATGATGCAACTGAATATAATTTAGGTCCAGTAGATAAAGATAAAGAAGTAAAAGACAAATGCAGAACCTATTGCATTCAATGATGCATTGAATGCCATCAGCTCTTATTGTTGAAAGACCCAGTTGTCATCGACATCTATGGAAGTTGATCTTTAGTATCTCATAAGTGCTGAACTCCAAGAAGAGATACAGAATTAGCAATCAATGGAGGTAAGAAGAAGAGATATTGACAAATTATTTTTGCCAATGTAGTACTCTATTAACTTTTCAGTTGAAAATAAAGGATAACTTGCTCCCAATGAAAGCACAGTGATGAACCCAACACAGAAAATAAAGAAATAGATCACTAAAAAGACACATCTAGATGCTATAAATGCTTACATATTTAGCTGCTGTCTCCCCTGCAGCCTAATCTAGAGCTGGTGTTAGGTCCTCATAGACGTGTATGAGTTGAACTTCCAGGAGGCGGCAATCACAGAAATCAGATCTCTGACTTCTACCCATTGTTATAGGAAAAAAATATGGATATAGGCAGGTGCACCACTTACTACCTCTTTCTAGGTTTTATGCATGACTCACGGTTGTCAATGCATGTTTGGAGATCCTGGTATATGACTACTGAAACAGGAGACATAGGTAGAAGGATAGCTGCTTTATAGATCCCAAGTTTTCTTAGGCACAAGGTAGGTATTGGCATGCTCTGCTCCCCCAAAAAAGCTGTACTTTGGGGCATGTATAGTATCAGAGTAAGATATGTATAAGAAATTTGCTGTGGCAATGAAGCTACCGGTAGAAAGCAAGGTGCCTAAATATTTTGTGGAGGTTGTGGATCACTCTCTTGGTCTTAGGTGCTGAAATACTTTCTTGAATATGTTCTTAGAGCTTGATAGTTTCTCTCTAAGAACTAATCACATTTATCTTATTTACTATTTAGTCTTTTTTGTGTATATGAAGTTTAAAAAATATTCTCCCTTAAATGTTCCTAGGAAACGACTAATTTCTACATATCTGCTTTTTTTCGCTCATGTAATAGCTATGGAATTCAGCTGGTAACTGCTTTCCCAAGATTCCTAAGAAGAGCAAACTCTGCTACATGTTTCAGCCAATAACTCACCTGAGGTGCAGGAAGACAAAGAGTGCACTAATTTATACAGAGCACTACCTTGGTTTTTCCATTACACAATAGGAATAAATTAATTTTGCTAATTATTGGTTGATTACTCATGTTGTATTTCTGGTGAGTTTGGATTCATTAACTAATATAAGGATCCAAGACTTGATGCTAAATTAAATTAGAATATAAATGAAATAAGCAATCACAGAATAATATAATACCATATAAATATGACTAAATAATGATGCTATCAAAGTTCAAATATATTTCATCAGAGTTTGTAATTTCTATCAAGAAATAATAAACAGTATTTTTTTCTTATTTACTTTTCTTTTTGGTAGGTGATAAAGGCACCATTCAAGAGAGGAATCTGTAGTGCTAGTCCTTTCCAATTTGCCAAAAAAGCTTTCTTCAGATCAAAAGTAAAAATGGTGATTGAAAGCACACTTGTAGTTCTCTATTACAAGCTACCAAGACATTTTTTTCCTCATTTCATTATTTTACTGGAGAGTGGAAAACTATCAGTTGTACACTGTATTTCTTATATTTTTTTTCAAATTTGAGCCAACTATTAAAATAACATAAATCTATTTTGCTTTTAAGCGAAGCACTATTTCAGGTTATGCTTTCTCTGTGTAAGTAGCTGTCATTTCAGCTCACATCACCAACAATGTATTTTTCCTGCCTAATAATTGCTTTAGGCATGACTGTTTTCTCATTGCATGCAACTACCCTTTTCATTAGAAATAATATGTGCCGTACGTAGAAATAAAACTATGCATATAATACATTATTAGAAATATTTAAGTTAGAATTAGCTAAGTGATGGCTTGGTAAAAAGAAAGGTCTGGATTTATTATTTATCAAGTAAAACCACCATAGAAATATATCATGCTTTTATGACGATTCCACATTAAAAATGGAATTATCAGTTTACTTCAAGCTACCATTATTTCAAGAGCACTTTGTAATTCCTGTTCTGTTAGTACAGATGTTTTTTCCCTCCTTCCTTCCTTGCTAAGAAGACTTAGCAAGATTTGTATCTATGACAAGCTTTTGTTGTTACTAGTAGGAGGAGTGATCAGCAGCCAGACGTGGGACTAGTATCGCATCTCCTGTCTTCTGCAGGTGGCCATTAGCATACAGGAAGCAATTTGTTCATAACATTAAAATTATTTTACTTGGTTTGGATGGACAGTCTTGTTGAGTTGCTTCCTTGTCAAGACACCTACATGAATCAGTAAGACTGAAGCTGCTACGCACATGAAGCCGAGGCAGTCATCGGTGAGCTCTGTATTATACATCACCACTTACATCTAAATGTGAGAAAGGAGAGTCAATGTCTTGTAGTTTCAGATTCCTAGCTACGTAACATTCTTGGACTCCTGGTTCGCAGAACATAAGGATCGTAAATCTTGCATGCAAAATATCATGTTAGTTATTTTCAGGACATACCACCTGCTTAAATTGTTGTAACACAAATTAAATCAACGGGGCTATCACAGTAGATCCTGTTGGAGGACTTGGTTTAATAAATCTTAGGATCCTTCTGTTCTGGGTTTAGTAAGTTAACTTTTCATTTAGGCTAAAGTTTCTTTACCATCAATTTAATTTATTGCTTAATTTTCTCTAATTTTAATGTGCTATATACACAGCATCTTCTCCAGTATCTCACCTTTAAATTAATTCGTTGCTTCCAAAGCAATTGGTTCATCTTACCTTAGTTTCAACAACATGCCTACATGAGACTCTAATAGCTAAATCATTTCCTTTTGTTGTTCTTTGTTTTTAGTCTTATTGGACTTGCATGCTGAAAACATTTTCTCTTGCTTCTCAGCATCTACGGGTTTCTAATCAAGTACTTAGGAAACCATTGTGTCCTTCAGTTTTAACTGCATGTGTTAGTTGGCTTTACCTTGAAGACTTTCAATTCTCATTGGCTTTTCAACATATAAATTAAATGTTTCACCTGAAATTTGATAGAACATAGATGCTTTCAATACCTTTACTCATTATCTGTTAAGTATGTTCATTAATCAACATTTCCTATTTTAAATAAAAATGTATTATTCTGACACTTGTGATTATGGTCTCCTAGCAACTTTCTCAAACCAGCCTTTTTCATTTCAATGGGTATAAGGCCAGAAAAGAATGAAGATAGCCTTAATTCTGTATGTGGTTTAATCCTTTTCTCCATGTGGTATAACTTTAATTTATTAAAGGAGTTGATATCTGTAATTTCATTGGACTAATGATAAAGTACAGTATTAAGCTTCCATTCTACATGTCAGTGTAACCTATATCACAGAAAGAAAAATCTTTTCCCACATATTCACTTGGAGCCTGCAGTTAGCAGGCTGATTGTTTTTCAGACAGAAAGCTCCAGCAAGGCCTCTTAAAGGAAAAACTTAATTCAGCAGGATTTTTCAATACCCCAGTAAGAATCAACTTTTCTTCATTTTATGTGCCGCTCTCCTCAACTCCATGAGGCTGCATGAGGTAAATTTTCTTGTCCCCAGTTGCCAAGTACCCTCTCCTTTTTCAAGTCCTCCTTAGGCTTTTCTCTGAAATTGCTTCCTCTTTTTTTTATTTCTGTCCATATG
This sequence comes from Grus americana, assembly GCF_028858705.1. Taxonomy (NCBI): domain Eukaryota; kingdom Metazoa; phylum Chordata; class Aves; order Gruiformes; family Gruidae; genus Grus; species Grus americana. The sequence continues at coordinate 33,615,642 of NC_072853.1, read as the reverse complement.
TCTATAGCTTTTTTCTCCCAGACTATATTTTTATGTCTTGTCGCAGCTCATTCTTACAAAACTGGGTAAACTCTTCTCCTTAGGTGTCTGATCTTACAATCTCTGGCACCCTGGGGGACAGCTGCACTGCTTTCAGAAGAACAGGAAAGTTTATAATGCTACTACAGCAGATCCTAAAAATAATAGTTAATAAATCACCATATAAGTATATATATATATAAAGTTATGTATGTATATACTTATATATGAAGAAATCCATTCTTCCTTACTATTGGTGCAATTTCTCATTCTTCACCACACTTGAATTTAGGACTGAACAGATCTCTTTGGCACTTACTCCATAGCTCCATCTTCATGGATACACAAGGAAAGCAGGACTCATGACAGCATCACTGTTCATCCTTTCTATGAATACCAAAGCCATCAATTTAAGTATCTGAGCCTGTTCTCGAATTTAGATTTGTTAGCCATTCTTATTGTTTACAACATAGTTAAATACAGATATACAGGATAAATTCTGTAGCGCTCTGAAGGTGTGAGACTGGATTTGCTTAGGGCTTTAGTATGGGCTCAAGACTTTGTTTTTATAACCTGCAAAGGCCAAATACAGGTAGCTTGAGTGCATTGTCCCCTAGGAGGTATGCCGAATTCAGCTTTTCTTTGTTGATACACAGTCAATGTCCTGGTCCTCTGTGGTTTGGAGCCAGAAATAAGGTTGGAAAGAAAGAGCTTAGGAGACAGCCGTGCTTAAACCCAGTCTAGGCTTTGCCGCAGTGTCCTTGCACAGCAAGAACTTGAATGGGCATGGGGAGATGATTTCTGTAGTACCATTCTTAGCAAATCATACGGATTTTATCTTGGAAACATGGGCAACAGCAGTTTGAGCTCTTTTGCTTATTCTAGCAGTCACAGGAGGGAAACCACGCAGGGATTCTGCCCTGGAAAGAAGTGAACTGGAGAAGCAATAAAGAAGCAGAGAGCACTCTGGGGGCACTCACAGATCCTTCTGCAGAATCAGTGATGTCGAAGTTGGAGCTGATGCTCCTTTTATGGCTCCCTAACTTCTAGTGATGTTCATTTTCTGTGGAGGTTAGTACAAGAAGGCAGCACACATCCTCTGTCTGTTTTTATCCATTGCTGATATCACTGCACAATCTGTGAACATAGTTGCAATACATGGGAAATGCTTATCATGTGAAATATACTTGAAATTACATAGAAATTAACTCTCTGTGGTTGTTTCTAGTTATACATATAATTATACTCAGCTGAACCCAAGCATTCAAAGTCTCCTTGTTCTGAGGGACAGTGAGTTTACTAACACAGATGGGGACTGTGCCATGTAGACTGGCCATAGTAACAAAAACCCCCAGGTCCTGACTAGTTTGGTTTTCTAGTATAGACATAGTGTAGCTGTTAAATCTGGTGAAATCTTGAATATAATCAGGTCAAAAAAAACCTCAGTTGGATCCAGATTTTACTGTTTTCTCAGTCTTTGAACAAAGGTTTCTACTATAGGTTTTTCACCATTTTTTCAGCATCAAATTAGATACTATTTTTGTGGATACAGATAGAAGATTGGATCTTGCTCGGCTGTTAGTTCCGTGATTCACAGACATTTGAAGAAATGTTCTCTCATCATGCTATGTTAAGAATAGTAGTGATGGAGAAAACAAAATGGGAAATAGAAGACTTACAGCAAGACTTAAAGCAGTATAAACCAACATTTACTTGCTGTCTTAATCTGTGCATTTTGCTACTGTAAGCTGCTTCTCTAAGGGCTAAATTCAACCCTGTCTGGGAGTTATCAGTGAAATTCATGGAAAAGAATTCCTTTCTGGTTCTTTGTGCTTGCCATCTACTGTTTTGGTTTCTCTGCTTCAAACTTTCTCCATCCTTTTTCATTTTCACCTGAATATATTCTTTCCTTTGTCTCCTTTCCCTCCTTCAGCTATCAGAATTTGGTATCTACATAACTTAATGCAATGGAAATACAGTAGAGTGGATTCTATAGGCTATACAGAATAGAATTAAGCAAAATTGCATACACTTGCAAAAAGTAGCTTTTAGGCCCATACTTTTTTCTGGCTTATTGGGATAAACAAGAATTGAATTAATAGTTAATTACTGGTTCTTATAACAGTAAACTCTAACTTAAAAATAAAAAAAAAGGCACAAAAAAAAGAGGAAGCCTGTTTTAGATAATGAAAATTAGTGGCTGATAACTATGGGAAATTTCTAAATTTTGAAGTATTAAGAAGGGAAGGAGAGAAGGAAGGAAGGAATGAAGAAGGGAGGGAGAATGGAGAGAGAGGAGAGGAGAGGAGAGGAGAGGAGAGGAGAGGAGAAGAGAAGAGAAGAGAAGAGAAGAGAAGAGAAGAGAAGAGAAAGGAGAAAGGAGAAAGGAGAAAGGAGAAAGGAGAAAGGAGAAAGGAGAAAGGAGAAAAGAAATAATGAAGGAAAGAGAGACAACTATGTAAACCAGTTACATTTTGTTTAACCTCAAAGGAAGATTTTTCTCTCCTGCAAGTTATTCACTTATGCACTTGCTATGGAATCAGCATTGTGGGCAAGTTGATAGCCTGTACAGGAAAGGAAAGAATGGCAAGCTGATTACTTTATGGTTATTTCACAAAACTGATGAGACAGCAAATGATATTCAATCCTATTAAAAAGACTAAGCACAGCCTTTTTACCCCCCTTTTTTTAAAACATCCTACATTCCTTGCACTGGGATTGGATGATATGATTCTACAATTCAGGGAGTCTGGAAATTACAGAACATCTGCAACGAAATTGGTTTTCTGTGGAAAACTGATGAATCACTTACTGCCAATGACTGGAAGGAAAAGTACTTGTTTATGCCCTTATGTAATGAATTTTTATGAGGTGAAGTTTGCTGTTTATAAAAAATATACTTTCAGTTGCTGTAGATGTAAAATAATAGAATTCAGAATTTAGACCAACGCATTACTGAAAAGACAGTCACTAGCAGAATACCATCTACTTACAAAATGCCAAAAAAGGGCTTTTACTTCTATAATAGAATTAAAATTTCCATCCATCCTCTAAAGTCTTACAAGAGAAAAAAAATATCAGGGACAATATTAACACTATTACCTTTGTTAACATATCTTACAGTAAAATGAATGCTTTTATCAAAAAAAACCATGTATTCTGCTTCAAAAAGTAGATCTGAAACATAGTATAGAAGAATTCCTCAAAACGCAAGCAATGTCCCTCTGTAATCATGGACAGCCAAGTACCTGCTCTTCCTTGCATGCCCCTTCATAACAACCTCTTGACTGAGTTAAAATCAAGAGTTAAACTGATCGCTCAGGGGTAAGAACTGACCATTTGAATGTGAAAAATAACTTTTCACAGTCAAATGTGTCTTGAGACAGTTGTATGTCTGCAAATTAATTAGTGGAACTAGTTTTGAGAATTTAACTGAAATAGTTGGTTTATTCTTGCATTGTGGGATGGGAACAAGAGTTGAGTTTGTTTGCTACGATCTTTTCATTTCTTTTAGTATCTTGAGATATTTCAGTAAAAGATGTCCCTGTTTGAATGTGATTTCTTTTTGGATCATGCCAAATATTTCCAGGAATAGCTGCAGGGGATTGGAAATGTACAGATATATATTTTTAATGACTTATGCATTTTGCATTTCTTTAGCAAAAGCCATTTTGCTGTCTATGTGAAAAAATTCAAGTGCTATTTTCTTCATAGTCCTTATCTCCTTGTCGTGACATCTATATTGGTTCTGCAAGTACTGCTAATGTACCAGTCTTTCTTGGATCAATTTATAAGTATATTTTTATGAAGATGAGTTTTTGTGGCACTAAGCAATGGTGCAATGAGCAACCTGCATTACTTTGTGCCTTGCCATACATCTACCACCTTTGAAATTGTTACACGGTGTCTGCTGTTGCTCCTATTAGTTGCAGGGATTGTGAAAAGGATGTAGCTGAGAAGGCATGCTGCAGGTCCATCTATACCTCCTGCAATGGCAAGGTTTGCTTAAATCTGGAGACAGCTGGCCAGGCACGACTTGACTTAACTGTTATCCTATTTTCCACAATGCATGTAATAGAAGCTGTGCCACTTGGCTAATTGCCCATCTCCTGCTTGCATTTGCAGCATGCTCTGGTCATTTAAGCATTGCTTTTGGAGAAGAAATACCATTCACCACATGGGACAATTTTGTCCTCTGTATATGGAATGAAAGCGGTGAGTGCAAAGCTTTTGCATGGAAAAGGCCCTCTTCAAAATCCTCATGCTGCTTACCCTGAAGCCACAGTCCTCTAGAGCTCTGATTTTTCTGGCCAACACCACTCCCTGCCTCTAGCCTGGCCCTATTCTGATCCTTTGGGTTAATATGGACCAAAGCAGGGATGGGTTGTTATTCCTGATAGTGTAGCAGTCAGAGCAATGTTAGAGCCTGTTGTGAAATGTGCGATGATAATTATTTGCTCTCTGAACCTATCTTTGAACTGTGCTTTAAACCATATGACTTTATTATGTGGGGCAGTCCACGGGATGCATAATCTTTGGTAGGAGACTACATCAAAGGAGGCTGGAGTTAGAAACTATCAATAAATATTGCACTCACATCATACAGGCTTTTGCTAATTACAGAGACTGTTTTGTGGATATTATAAATGGCTATGGTAGTCACTCATATGAGAAACTTACCTACTTAAGTACAAACAGACTGAAACCTTCTTTTCATCAATGCAAAAGTATTTTCCAAAAAGCTTACTTAGCTTCTGGGTCTGCATCGTCAACACTCCTTCTTATGCCTTGTCATGAGTCATGCATCTCTACCCAGATAACTGGGTTTCACATAGTATGTTCAGTCACGTGTTCAGGTCCTGTTGTGGTTTAATGCATCTGAAAGTAAGATGGAGATCACCAGCAACACACTGGGTATCAACATCCAGAATACCAAGCCCGTTGTTGTATCTTATTGCACCACGCACAGCCATGACTAAAGACCTTACATCAAGACTGAGTACAATAGGAGAGGATTCCTTCGAGTAATCACGTAACAGACATAGACCTGATTTAGGGCAGAGCAAGTTTCGAAACTCTTTGCAAGTCTTTAGTGCTACTAGATTCCAATGTAAGAGTCAATCCTGCCACAAGCACTATGCATTGTCGTTGCCTGTTGGAACAGGCACTTTCCTACTCGCCAGGCCCCAGAGGCTGCTCTGCCTCTTGGCAGAGAAACCTGATCTTTTCTGCACCCTGTCTTAAGGTTCCAACCAACATGAAAAGTACAGAGGGCAGGCTAGCAATCATGTTAAGGAATCAGGTATATTTACCTGAAGACTTCTACTGAACCTATAAGCTGTGACTTTTTTTTCCAGTGAGACAACGTATCTCTGAGGAACATCCTTGACAGAGTTATGGCACCAGAGGTATCCTTCCCAAATGTAAAAATAATTTAGAGATGCTAAGGTCAGGCTCCTTCCTTGGCACACCATGTCCTGAGAAACTAGTAAGGTAAGATCTGTAAACAAGATGGTACGCCAGCTATTGACAAATATCTAAAAGCTAGGGGACACGACACGTCACTTTGGTCAGTTTAATCAAACCTGGCAGTTCTGCAGTCAGAGGTTAGACAGAGGGTTGTAATGAATACGGAAAATGGCAGAAGAGAGAAGAGTCAGTCTCTCCCCCTCTCCTGGGCTACTCCAACATGCTATGATTAGTTCTCCATCACAGCTCTTCCAATGTAGCATAATGCAGAGCAGTTACCAGGCTGACAACATTTCATTCTCTGAAATATCTTCCTGAAAGTAGACCAATTCCTTTGAGATGAACGGTAGCACACTGGCCAACTTTACCATACTCTGCACCAGTCTGTTCTCTTAGACTCGGGGTCAGAGAGGTATGCAAATAGGGGGTTTGTACTTATTAAAAACTGCCTGCAAGATCTAGAACTACCCATACTTGCTGTTGCACAAGCAGTTCACCTGCACCTCCTCTCTTACATGGGTCTGCATTCTGTGTGCAGTGAATGGACAGTTTGAGCAGAAGCACAAAACCCCAGGTGAGCTCCAGAGAATAGAAAAGATCACTGCTTGGCCTTAGGAAAGGCCCTACAAGTATTTCTGTATGTCTGCATAGTCATCTGGTCCCAGTGTCCCAGTCTGGGATGGATCCCTCCACAGATGCCTTTTGCTTCAATGCCATCTATTTGGTCACCTTGTCAGGCTTGCGTGAGATCCTGCCTTGGAAATGGGCTCCCCTGGAATGGTGGAAACTATTAAGACTGCAGTAACAGTTTAGGTGGTTGTTTTGATGGTGACAACATGGAAAACCCTCTTGGGAGGGTGAAGGCAGGCAGTTGTAACCTACTGGATCAATTCTACTAGTATTTTTCCCTGGGAATGCACAAGGGGTTGACATTCAAAAGATACAAAGCATCATTTTGAAACTGCTCCCTGGTGGTTTTGGTTGTATGCACTGTGACTTGCAGTAGCCTTGGCTACCATATTTTTGTTATCAGAAGTAAATGACCATCAGCTTTAATATTTGTCATGGCAATAACCATGACGCTATCCTGTGCGTCCAGTCATGCCACAATATTCTCTTCTTAGTACCAGCCAAGACAGCTTCCTCATAAACACACAGCAAAGTGTAACAGTTGACAATGTATTGCTATGACTAGTCTGCTCAAAAGAAGAATTATTAAAAAGATAATTTGCTTTGGAACCCAAAATTGAAGAAACTTTTAAAGTGAACTGTAACTATAAACTAGTTTCTCACTTTGCATTTTAGTCTTATGAATACTGAAGTATGAAATCACCTGACAGCCAAACCATTGAATAAACTCAAAAAAAAAAAGTCTCTCAGGAAAAAGGCCAACTTCAGAACCTCCTGTTAAGAAGTATCTTTTATTTGTCGACTTGGTTTTCGTAAGAATGATACATCCCAGAAAACAACTGTAGTAATATTCTCAAATAAGGACATTGATTGGATTGTATTTAGGAATATATTTCTTTCATCTTAATATCTCTTCACCACTTTGTCCAGATCATTCTTGCCCATCACATCTCACACTTAGGGAAAAATAAATAAATATTTCCAGGTAATGCAGAAATCAAATACTATGCCTGACATTTCTTTTACAGAATATTTAAACTTGTGTTGGGTTTGCATGGCAAGGTTTTGGTAGCGGGGGGCAGGCTACAGGGGTGGCTTCTGTGAGAAGCTGCTAGAAGCTCCCCCTGTGTCTGACAGAGCCAATGCCAGCCGGCTCCAAGACGGACCCGCCACTGGACAAGGCTGAGCCCATCAGTGCCTCTGTGATAACATATTTAAGAAGGAAAACAAAATAGTTGGGAGAGCTTTTGCAGCCAGAGAGAGGAGTGAGAAGATGTAAGAAACTCTGCAGACACCAAGGTCAGTGCAGAAGGAGGGGCAGGAGGTGCTCCAGGTGCCGGAGCAGAGATCCCCCTGCAGCCCGTGGTGAAGACCATGGTGAAGCAGGCTGTCCCCTGCAGCCCATGGAGGAAGGATGAGGGGGTGTAGAGATTCCACCTGCAGCCCGTGGAGGACCCCACGCCAGAGCAGGTGGAGGCACCTGAAGGAGGCTGTGGCCCGTGGGAAGCCCATGCTGGAGCAGGCTCCTGGCAGGACCTGTGGCCCCATGGAGAGAGGAGCCCACGCCGGAGCAGGTTTGCTGGCAGGACTTGTGACCCCGTGGGGGACCCCATGCTGGAGCAGTTTGCTCCTGAAGGTCTGCACCCTGTGGGAGAGACCATGCTGGAGCAGTTCGTGAAGGACTGCAGCCCGTGGGAGGGATTCACGTTGGAGAAGTTCGTGAAGGACTGTCTCCCGTGAGAGGGACTCCATGCTGGAGCAGGGTAACGATGAGAGGGGTCCTCCCCCTGAGGACAAAGAAGCAGCAGAAACATGTGCTGAGCTGACCGCAACCCCCATTCCCCGTCCCCCTGTGCCGCTGAGGGGGGCGGAGGTTGAAGCCGGGAGTGAAGTTGAGCCCGGGAAGATGGGAGGGGTGGGGGGAGGTGTTTAAGACTTGATTTTATTTCTCATTCCTCTACTCTGTTTTGCTTAGTAATAAATTAGATGAATCTCCTCTCTAAATTGTCTGTTTTGCTCGTGATGATAATTAGTGAGTGATCTCTCCCTGTCCTTATCTCGACCCAAGCTTTTTGTTATACTTCTCCTCCCCATCCCGCTGGGGGAGGGGTGAGTGAGCAGCCGCGTGGCGCTCAGCTGCCGGCTGGGCCTAAACGACGACAAAACTCCTGCTTTTAAGTCTTCCATAACATTACTTAAACGAGACCTCTCTTAAAGCATATAGAGTAGATGGAGTGGTAGTGGGTTGCTGAAGCAAGAAATCAGCACTCTCTGACTACTTTCATGTAAATGCCTCCAAAATCACACCTTGTGACAACTGGTAATTCTCACTCAAATGAAGACATGAAAAGTTTTCTAATATGTTTATTAATTAGTCTGTTTCAGTTATGGCTTCTTTTTTTTTATTTCTGATACACTGAAAATGTTCCTGTAGCACAAATAAAACTGATAATACAGGGCTGTAACTCCTATCCAGGACTGAACAAGAGTTCTGCTCCTTTAGCTTTCTTAAATTCTAGGCATTTATCTTTTTCACTGATGCACATATGACTGCTCAGAAGTACATTCTCATGGTAGCTGAATACTAAAAACCTTTTGTTTAGAGAAAATGACTGAAGAGATTAACATTCCAAAATAAATTTTATTCCCTATACTGCAGGAAGCATCACAAGATGTATCTTAGTCATGTGTTACAGTAGATTTTTTTAACCTGAAAATATAATGCTTATGAGGACAAATTATCACTGCAATTAGTATGTAAAATTAATTATCCTTTGATTAGCCTACAAATTATCGAATTTTTTTCCATCATATCTTCAAGTAAGACTTTTCTGCAGTTCATACATCACAAGACACAACAAAACAATATTACAATATGGAAAAGGTGTATTTTCAATTTTACAGTGCTATAAGGAAGCTGCTGAGTATTGACTTTGGAGTCCTAAAAAGCTAATGTGGTAGCAAGTAGTTTTTCAATATGCAAGCTGAAACCTTGGTCTCATCAATCTGAGTTGTGATGACAACTGACCAAAGGTTTCACCACATGGTAGAATAAAAAAAAAGTAATAAAAATCATGTATCTGACAAAAGGAACCACTCTCTTCCCAAACCTTCTATTTCTGTGAGATGCATGCTACCTGCTTACTTGCATGGAAAATAAAAGAATTAAAGCCACACCTTTCGATCCAGGATCTTGGGGTAATGCAAACTGTTTATTTATGCCATAAGATATAGACTTTACAAACTTGATCAGTGCTATGGGCTACAAACCTAACACACTGACAATGAAATACCACAATAGTAGGTCAATGCTTTGGTATAATAAGCTATCACAAGTTAAGTATCAAAAGTGCACCTCCAGAAGACGAGCAGGGAAGCCAAGTGCAACATATTGTACAGCTATTTTCTACTGGCTGTGCTAGAGGTATAAAACTTCTGGAAACAGGTTGAGTACTGATACTGTAAGAGGGATGAAAAACAGAGTATATACATTTTACTAAGATTTCGCCTGCATGAAGCTGCAAGAGACAAAACAAACCTCAGGAAATTAATACAGCTTAGGTAAATCCAACAGCAGGACAGAGAGAGGTGAAAAGAGAAAGGAAAATAACTTTATTTAAATATTCAGGAAAAAGAAACATTCCTAAATAGGAAATAAGTTAACTCCTACATAAGAACATGACACCTAACAGAGTCCAATATAGAAAATCCATGCTCTTTTGACATAATACTACACTGTGATTTCAGAAGGAATGAAGAGTCCACAGGAAACCAAGGTGTGCTATGATTATGAACTACGAACACTGGATTTTGGATGTGTACAAATCTTAATTAATAGTTAAAGAGAGGTAGCAGAAAAACTCATGATCCTGTCTGGAGACATTAGACCACATCAAAGTCAGGGCTGTTTACATTACTTTGGGAAGAGCTATTAAGTGATGTGGGGGGACAATTCATACAGAATCACTTCAGGATCAGCAAGTGACTCTGGGACATTCTTCAACAAGACTTGCCAGTTTTTGATACTTCTAATAAAGACAGGTGCTGGTTCAAATGGCAACTGTGCATAACAGAAATTTGGCAGGCGGCTGATATACACATTTGATGGCAAATAATATATTGCAGCACAGTATCTGGAAGCAGTTGCTCTGAAGTCTCTGTTGACTCACAGAACAGTAGCAGAATTAATGAAGTTTTGGGCTGTCCAAAGATACTTATGAACCCGCTAACTATATTTAATTGCATCAGATGAAAGCGTTGTGTGTCACTCTAAAGATCAAAACCTAGAATTTAAGAAGTTCAAACAACTAGGCTGGTGGGTTGTTTTAATCAGACACTGAAGAATGTAATAAACTATTTCATAAAAGTAGATCAAAGATACCGGATCAGTTGTTACCATACTATTTTTGGGACTGACTATTGATGATAGCCAATCAAGAACACAGCCATCATAAAGTTATTTACTCAATTTAACTGTATAAGTTTTTGAGAATTTAAGAGCCAAAAAAGGATGCAATGTATTTTTGTGTTAATGAGACACTTCTGGGTAAGACTTCCTGTTAAAGAAGGACTGCAATTTTGGAAAAAATAATATATCTTATAAAACCAGGTCAGAGAATAAATGGATGAAGTGTTAAAACAGGGGACAATGAAAACATGGCAAAACCAGAGAAAGCAAATACTAATAGTAAAAAAAAAAAAAAAAAAAAAAGGAAGAATTACCTATTTTTTTATATGTCTACATGCACATAGCTGTGTTTTGATTTTTTTTCTGTGTGGTAGTGAAGTTTGGCGCCCACCTTGACCACATCAAAGAAGACTGGCAAGTCCCGAAGACAGCATCTTGTGAGGAAACAGTTTTCTCCAGTGTCTCTGACTCAGAAGAATGTGGGTTACCTTTGGCAGCTGCCACATTCCAATGGATGATGGACTGCGTCCCTCAGCTTTATGGGGAAGAAGTGGGATGTGGTCATACATATGTCACTGAAGTGACTGAAGAAACATATAGCTGAGTGAGAAAATGAGCTCGGTCATCTCGTGAAGGTCTAGAAGGTGCACTGTATTTGCACAGGAAGTGGTTATATCTCCTGCAGGCACATGTTAACTATGGAGTATCTATCTGTCTACCAGATGGATCACTTAAAGCTTATGGTCTGTTGATAAGAGAACAATTCTGAGCTAGAGAGTATGTCCTATTATGGTAGCTGAAGATGACGAAAACTACTAATAATCTCCTGTGATGACGATTCATTTTACACCTTTATTTTTTCCAGTGGAACATCACACTGGAAATTCAAATTTAAAATATTCAAATTTAAAATTATTCCTTAGGCATGACAAGGATGACTTTCCCACTAAATCCATCTATTAGCTAAGTTGGTAATGGCAAAAGCTTTTACAAGCTTGAGAGAATCCACAAAGTGAGTAAAAGCTTACTGGGCATCTTCTCTATCTTTGAGGGAAGTATATAGTATGCAGTTAGGAAGTGACAGGGTAACAGAATGTGGATCTAACAAGTAATGACTAGACAACATTGGGATACCAAACTGGGATCAAGTAGCAAGAGAGTAGAAGAGTCGATGAACTCTTTTTTTTTTTTTTCCTTCAGAGAGGCAAGTTGGCACTGTTACTCAGTAAAAAACTAAGACCAGTAAAGACATATGTTACAAGTAATTACAGAGTCTCCAAAACCATCTTTAAGCTGTTTACAATAATTTCTGAATTTTTCTATTAATCTCTGCAACATAATATTTCACGTACAGTATAAAAACAAATCAACCCCATATCAGGTATGCAATTCTGTCATTTCAATTTTATATTTCAGTGGCTGAAGACTACGTACCTCTGAGCCACATTTAGGACATGTAAAATACATATCAAATAAATAGTTACTTTTAATACAGTAGTAACAAAAAACGTGCGAACAGCCTATGGTATGAGGCATGGTAGGCCATTCCCCACATATTGAACATTCCTTGCAGTGAGCTGTTAATGTTTTTTCACTATTGGAAAGACCTGCAATAGGCAAACACCAAGAAGAAATTTTAAGTTTTAGTTTCTGTATGTTAATAAGTGGTAGCAGATAGATCAGAAATTCAGCAAAGCCATGCCATAAGAGCTCCCTGTTCATGTATTCAAATCCTACCTGACGAACACTTTGTGGCTTACAAAAAACTGACCTAATTCCTAGAATGCGTTCTGTAAGTGTTGCAAATGTTCCTTTCTGAAGAAAAATCAGAAAATTTAGAAGACCACAAAATTTAAGAAGTCCAGCTCCAAAGTTAATATAACTCTTAATTTTGCAGAAAGATTGCAGTTGACAATTACTAAATAAATCGTAACATCTTTCTTCCAACCATCTTCCACCAACAGTGAAAATAAGATACCATAACTTCTGGTGTTTGCTTAGAGGTTGGTAGTTCTCTGTCTGAGATAAGTTATTCTTGTATTGAATATTCAGAATAGCCTGTCCCACAGTTGCATTCTTGGAATAGACAGTGAATCTCCATAATATAAGCCATAAAAATGCTTTTACTTCTGGTTCAAAATGAGCCAACACCCCTGGTTTAAATCCATGAAAACAGCTGGTAAACTGGGACCACACTAGTTGTTCCAGGGCTTTGTTTAGTTCAAGAGCATCAAGTTGACTTATTCTGAGCACAGGATTCACACTGTTTTCATTTCCAATGCTGGAGGCCATTTCTTCACAAAAATACTTTCTAGGAATAAACACAAAACAGATTTTAGTGTAACAGAGCATTTCCTAATTTTATTCTTACTAAAGACAAAATAGTTGTAATATACCAGCAGTCAACAAGAAATAACAAAAAAAGCTTCTTCAGAATGCTATATTAATATGCTATTAATATGCTGCAAGTCCTTTCAGGAAGCTTTTAATTAACAGTGTAAAATTTCACCTCAAGAAAAGTTATATTGGACTATTTCTCCCAAACAATATAATTTGTATTTGGTTACAGAGAAGTGTTTAAGACCTTCCAGATATTTAGAAAACTCCACACATTTAATATTTCACTGTATAAATAAATAAAAAAAAAAATTGCTAGGCATAACTAATACTCAATTGGACCTTAAAATAGAAGATCAGAAACAAGAATAGTAGAACTATATGGTGTTTTATGAAGAAATTGGGAAAAGAACATACTAACTAAAGTCCAGAAGAGAACAGTGGGGTGGATAGAAAATACTGCCATATAAATACTTCAGTAGCTGCAGCTGAAAGTAAATTCTTAGAAATACCAATATATTTAAGGATTATATACAGAAAGATATGGATAAAAATTAAGGTGGGAATGCTAAAATTTGTTAAATAAAGGCAGTGATTTGTTTAGAGAAGAATCATTATGTGAGATTAAAGAAATTTCAGCATTTAGCGAAAAATTATCATACAGTACATCACTGAAGCCTGCATCTATTTTCTAGTCTTTTGACAGATGTGCGATTATTCTACTTGTCATATAACAAATTTCCTGGCAAGATGATTAATGTATACTAGCAACTTCAACAAATGTATACTCTTCTTGTTCAAGCATTACAAAGAAAAATACAAATATCTTAAAAAATTGTTTGGTTTATATGTTATTGTATATGGAATTCTGTGACTAAGAAAATAAATGTAATAAATTTCAAGAGCTAAATATGGATAACACCTTGGTAATGCAAAATTGTGGGGTAACTGATTTTTGGTTCCTTTCATCCACATAAAAACCACAAAGTGACTTAGAAGTGGTATATTTCAGGTAGTATGCAATATAATTCACTTTCTAAACCAGACTCTTTGCATAACAGACAAGCAAGGGTCAACAGCCTTCTGGAGAAAGTGCAGAAGGTGGTACTTCAAATCCTTATTTATAAGAGGAAAACCTGCTGTAACACAAGACTGCTTTGAATTAAAAAAAAAAAAAAAGCAGTACAGGATATATATAGGAATGGTTGCTAATGATGCTAAGAATACTAAAAAAAAAAAAAAATTCTCCAAACCAATAACCGCTGGCTGAAACAGAGTGCATCAAAAGTTTTAAAACCCAGTATAAAACATTACTTGTAGCATTCCTACTGTTTTCTATACCTATAATCGGTCATATCTGTAAGGAAAATACCATGCAAAGCTAACAGAAATATGATTTTGTTCTTAATGTATGCTGTACAACAGTAGTTTCCATTTAACTAAGACTAGCTACATGGGCAGGGCATACAACAGCTCCACTCAGTTTCTTCAAACTCCTTCCTCATTAGCAAGCAAAATATGGCTGAAGGCAGTATAAGGCCACCTCCTCTGGGCAAACAGCTATTGGGTTCGTTGCACCAACCCGCACCGGCCTGACAAGTCAGTATACAAGGGTATACAAAGGCGGTACACCCAAGCCTGTCTCACTCACACTTTTGTCTTGTCCGTAGTAAGCATCGAAGCACAGGAAGTGTGGTTGGAAAGCAGTATCCAGTATCTTCCCAATAACTTACCTCCTCCACTTTGTGATCAAAGGATCAATTCAACCCCTGCTGGATCTTGCTGTATCACTTCAAAAACTGCAGCTCCGATGATTATCTGCACTCCTACCCCTCATCTTCTCATCCCAGTACCATTTGAGGAACCACAGCCTCTGATAACCATCTACTCTGGAACCTGCCATCCTGGTTTAGTGCTATTCACCACTAAAAGTCTAGTGTCGTTTTCACTTCTGGTAACACATCAGTCCCTTCTACCCATTTCACTCTGTCCTAATTGTTTCAGTTACCCTCCTACTAGTGTTCTATACAATTCCCAATACACAAAATCCCCTTTCAAAATCCTAAAGTATTATTCAAAAGGGACATCTTATCAAACTTATCCATCTACTAAGACTTTTTCAATGTCAGTTCTACCATCTTTTACAGCTGTCCTCCATTATCCCAAGTACTATGAGAAATTGCTGTTGTAGATTTCTCATAAATAAGATAGGCTAAATTTGTGCAGATTCTGCTCCCCCCCCCCCCAGTACAGCTGGATTATCTAAAGAAACCTCAGCAAGTGAGGAACAGGTCATCAGGAACCTTCTGAAGCTGAAGGAAAACGTGTCACACACACAGGATTATGATGGATCATGAAATACAGAAGAATCATGGAGCCCTATAGGCTGGGGCTGACTGACTGCATAGCTGCTTTGTGAAAAAGGACTTGGGGATTCTGGTAGGCAGCAAGTTGAACAAAGTCACCAGTGCATCCTTGTGGCAATAATGCCTACTGGAGTGCATTAGTATGCGCATAGCTAGCAGACTGAAGGATGTGCTTAATCCCCTCTACTTGGCATTGGTGAGCCTACATCTGGGATACTATGTCCAGTTTTGCTTTTTTTCTATCAATAATACAAAAGAAATGTCAAAAAGAAGAAAAGAGTTCAGCCACTAATATCATCAGGGAGCCCCAACACCTGATATATGAAGATCGCTTGAAGGAACTCAGATTGTTCAACTTGAAGATAAGGCAATTAAGAAGTGATCTAATAGTAATCTTCCACTACCTAAAGGTTACAGAGAAGATAAAGTCCAACCTTTCTGTGAGATGCAGTGAAAGAAATGGAGGCAACTCATTGTATGTTGCTACATGAGAAATTCCAGCTGGACATAAGGAAATTAGAACAGCTTGTCTAAAGGGACTGTGAAATTTCCATCCCTGGAGATTCTTAAAACTTGAACAAATGATGCCCTAAGCTACCTGTTCTAGCATTGAATTTATCCCCAATTTTCACAGAAGGATGGACTAGATGTCATAAAGATCTTCCCCAGAACTTGGAGCTTGACCTTCCCAAAAATTTGTGCATGCCTTGTTGTAGAGTCTAATTGATTTGTGACAATACATATTTTGTCATGTCCATGATCCTTTGCAGACCTTTTGAAGGAAATTACTTCAGTGAACCTGTCAGTGTGGGTTGGAACATACAGAAAATGGGAACCACTTTTGAACCAACAAGTCCAACTACTGTTTGCTAACCTTCAAAATTTTGCAAAATCCAACAAGTCTCCTTCTTTAAAAAATTAAAATCAACACCACAGATACTGTTCAACTGTGACATATTTAATGTCTCTTCCTGAATTACCAAGTAGCAGATGATTCATCTTTGAAGTAACTTTTATACAAAATATATGGAAAAGGAAGAATATCAGACAAAAACATAAGCAATTAATAATAAAGATGTGCTCCTTTAAAATCCTTCAAATTATGCTTATAATATTCCTATGTAAGGAAAGCTTTCTTTTTGATGAACAATTAGGTAAACATTCTCAATTTAAGCAATAAAACTCGGCATTGTTCTGAAATTCTTTCTTGCTAAGAACACTGAAAGTTTGCCATAGGCCACGGCTGTTAACTGGACCCTGCAAGTTACTTAAAGATTATATCCATGTAGCTTTGATTTTAATGTGTAAGCACATTTCAGTGTGTGTACTGTTATGTACAGGCTGAAGTGTTCTGCTATACATTATGCTTACTTCCAAACTGATTTGAGGTTTTACTGCACTTAAGGGTAGATACATACTTCCCACAGACAAACATTAAAAGGGAAAGTTTGAAATCTGTATTTTCCTATGAAAAATGACTGCCAATGTCCTAATGATCTGGATAACAGCAACTGTTTCTTTGAGAGAAGAGGCCTAAATTCTAACCTCTATTTTGCTATAGGAGGGAATTGTCATTATATTCTTTATGGTGTCCACTTTTTCAAGTGATAATAAATAAAGAATAAATAAGTGATAATAAATAAAGTTTTCCCTTTTAAAATTACTTCCATTATACAAAATCCTTTCAGAAATTTGTTAGATTTTTCAGTTTGTACTATTTTCACAAATAGTGCTCCTAAAGTTGGAATAACTGACAAATATTCTGGTTTAAAACTAGATAATAAAGACAGCCTGTAAATGTCAAGGTATTTTTTTATGTTATTTTTGCATTCCATATTCTGCTGAGTTACACAGACTATAAAGAGAATGCTGGTTTTCCTCTATGTTTCTGCCAACCGTATCCTGGGGTGCATCAAGCACGGCACTGCTAGCCAGTCTAGGGAAGTGATTGTCCCACTCTACACTGTGCTGATGCGGCCTCACCTCGAGCACTGCGTGCAGTTTTGGGCACCACAGTACAAAAAGGACATAAAACTATTGGGGAGTGTCCAAAGGACGGCAACAAAGATGGTGAAGGGTCTAGAGGGGAAGGCGTATGAAGAGAGGCTGAAGTCCCTTGGTTTGTTCAGCCCGGAGAAGAGGAGACTGAGGGGAGACCTCATCACAGCCTACAGCTTCCTCAGGAGGGGGAGCGAAGGGGCAGGCGCTGATCTCCTCCCTCTGGTGACCAGTGATAGAACCCGAGGGAACAGAATGAAGCTGTGATGGGGGAGGTTTAGGTTGGATATCAGGAAAAGGTTCTTCACTGAGAGGGCGGTCGGGCACTGGAACAGGCTCCCCAGGGAAGTGGTCACAGCACCAAGCTTGACTGAGTTCAAGAAGCGTCTGGACAACGCTCTCAGTCATATGCTCTGATTTGGCTGGTCCTGTGTGGAGCCAGGAGTTGGACTCGATGATCCTTACGGGTCCCTTCCAACTCACGACATTCTATGACTCTAAGATTAAATTCTATTTGTGATGTCCTTACTGTTTTAACTCTCTTATTTGGTCTACTTTAATTTTTTAAAAACTTAAGAACTCAGAACTGTAGAACCAGTAATGAAAGAGACAAATATCAATTCTCATTTAAAGACACCATCAGGCTTAGCTTATATGATCAGAATGGAACAGTCAAAAATCAGATGAATATACATAATAAACTCTATGTGTGATTAACTTGTTACATAAATACACTTTAAAACAGAACACTAAAGACTACTACTTGAAAGGCACACTGTCACAGATATTGCACAGAAAAAAATAAAAAATTGCCTCCTAGAAGAAAACCCAACAGAACATTTTTTTTTTCCCTTAAATAACCTATAGCTTGTCTGTTGGGTTTTTTTTGTTAAACTAAACAAATGAACAATCCCACTTGTGCAGTACACCGTGCAACAAAAAAAAAAATAATTATTGTATATCACCAGGGAAAGAGGAATTTCTTCTGGCATATGTTAGTGCTGTTATCGAGCATTGTGCAAATTATGAATGAATATATTTTATTTGGAAACATGTTATTGACAGAAATCTATCAATAGTAATGTGACTATTGTCAACAGCCTGTCAATATTAATGTAATTATGATTAAGGGGATAACATGGATTTTAGCTATAATACCAAGTAACATCTCCTGCATTGCTGCTATCAATATAAGCATTATTATTGACCTGTTCTGGGACTATCAGTATGAGATGTATTACCATCAGGCATATTTGTCAATGCATTCTGCCCACAAAAATTCTACATTTAAATTTACAGGTCTGTAAACTTTGCCTGCAGAAATATACAAATCCAAGTAACCTCTAGGGTGCCATTTTTTTCCACAAGGCTATTCCACTGTGGATGAGTAATCAAGGGGTTTCTACTGTCTCGGTGCTACTGCAATTGCATAGTTTGTGTTTACCTTGAAGTCTACTCTATCTTCCAATCTGTTTATGTCACTTTTCTGTCTGAATAATTATTTTCTGGTTTGCATTCTTGTATTTGAGTTTTTCCTCTTAAATGCAGTGCTTCCTACTTGCCTGCGTTGCTTTTCATCTTGTTGATTTCGGAGATTGTCTCCAAATCCATCAAGAGTATTTTGGATTCAGATCTTATGTCCAAAACAAAGAAAAAAAAAACCCCAAACTTTCAACCCCTCTTCAGCTTAGTATCATCAATAACTTTTGTGTGTGTTCTCTTCGATCACTCAACTCATTAATGCCTTTTCATCTTGACAGGATACTATAGATAATTACTCCGTAAAGGCAATTTTTCAACTTGATGCTGATATTCTCAGCATCTAAGGGAGATAGTATCAATATTATGTTTCCCTAGCTTGGTTATGTAGGGAAAAAGACGTTATTAAAATCAAGCTGTATTGTACCTAAAGTTTTCCTCTTACTTACTAAGCTTGTCATCCTTTCTAAGAAGAGAAACAGACTGAGGTTTCTTATAAACCTCATGGTCATGTCAAACCATACTGGCTGTTTTACAAACTCTTCTGCCTATTTTTGGATACAAATTAATTGCTAAACTATTTACTCCTGAATCTGTAGGTGGAATTGAAACTGTTTCAATAATTCTCTTAAAAAACTAAAAAGACACAACCCCCCTCACACACAAACCCATTTTGCTGGCTATTTTCACCCTCTGGGACATTAAATAAATAAATAAATAAAATCAGTACTGCCTAATTCCTCAATCATTCTAGGATGAATTTTATTAGGATTTGCCACTTGAGCACATCTATATTAAGATTCCTTAGGCTATTCTTTCTGTGCTTTGGTTCCACTCTTATTTCCTGTCTAAGATTAATTTTATAAAGTAGCAGGTCACAATATATCTCTTTTTATAAAGTATGAAGTAAAGAATCAGTCTTTGAAAATCTGTTACTTGTTCTCCTTTCTTATTTAATAATAGATCTAGGTAATGGACCTGTCCCTTTGTGCCCCCTCTTACTTAGATTTTTGGACCCTTTAATTGATTCTTTTCTTGTGCTTTGTAAATTGAAACTTCTTTTATTCTTTAGAGTCACTGAATTTATTCTTACATTCCTACATTTTTCCTTTACATTCATCCCAAATCACGTTGCATTACTTTTGCCAGGACAACTCTTGATTTCCAGGCCACTGTAGAATTCCTGATATATAAAGTCTCTTTACCATTCATTATTATTATTTTAGTTTATTATTATAAACTATCTCAACACAAAGAAACAACAGGACATACATTAAAGATAACAGATTTTTTTTAGCCTTTTCAGCAGACAAGATTCTGGCAAGTCCCAGCATTCAGATCTATGTCTCACGCAGGGGGAAGCAGTTTGTGGTGGGCATGCTAGGACTTATACTCTCTCTGCAGAAACTACCACTAACACACAGTTCCTCCTCAGAGCTACAATGCATTCAGTATTGCCACACTGGGGGTGGGCAGGGGGGTGTGTGTGTCTGTGAGAGAGAGAGAGAGAACAAGCCATACCCTTGGTCTACTATCCCTCCTAAACTATCTTTACACCCACCACAAGAATGCTGAGTTTGGTTTTGTTTTTTATGTGAGGTGGGCTTTTTTCCCAGTTGGTTTTGATTTTTGGTTGTTCGGGTGGGGGTTTTTGTTTGGTTTGGTTTTGGGGTTTTTTATTCCATTTAACTGTTCTTTTCAGTTATTCTCAATAGCAGAGGATATTTCAGATGTCAATTTGAAATCAATAAACTTTAAAGATGAGAAACTAAATGATATGTACCCAGTTAATTTTAAAATCTTCCTTTACATCAACTCTCATAATAAAACACAGAACCCGGACCCCAGCTGCTCAAAACCTCATGTTTTACCATTAATTCTCATCTCTTCCTTGCTCATCAAGTGTAGAGAGAAATATCCTCAGATCAAAGTCTAATTGGGAGCCCCAACTGTGTTGTCTCTTAATCACTGTGAAATTAACTTATCACTATATCATTACCTCAAATAACCTTACAAAAGATTGATTTTGTAT
The DNA here is from genome assembly GCF_028858705.1 of Grus americana. Classification (NCBI taxonomy): domain Eukaryota; kingdom Metazoa; phylum Chordata; class Aves; order Gruiformes; family Gruidae; genus Grus; species Grus americana. The sequence continues at coordinate 33,594,905 of NC_072853.1, read as the reverse complement.
TACTGTCTGGCTTTCTATATACTTCAGCTAAATACCTATCATTTTGTAAAGAACATAAACTGTTTCTTTAACCATTTGGAATAACTACTAACACTAATTGAAAAACTAGTAACACACTGCAATGACAGAAAATATTATTTATTTCTTACATTCCTGAGAGACAGGATTATTTTTCAAAACAGAGAAAGTAAATGAAAACATTGAGTGACTGACCATGTAACAAGTCAAATCCATAGATGAAATTAAGATCTTCACTAAGGAGGTTGAGTGAGCAACTAGTAACAAATCTCAGAATCCTGGATGCTACAGTTACATTTACTGTCAGAAGACAAAGTACAGGACAAAGATACATTCAAATCACAGGTTGTTTTTCCAACTTTAACTCAGTAAACTAAGATTTCATAAAATGGGATACAAGAGATTAGCCACTGCTGAATGCCTGAAGACAGCAAGAGAATGTAACGATAGCTCATTGATTTATCTTCCATAAACTACCTGCCAGACTCAAAATATTAGAGCTTCAAGTTACAAAATCAAAACCAGCTCAGAAGAGCCAGAATTGATACAACAGTAATGAAGAGCAGTAGCAAAGTGCTGTACTGTTAGAAGCTGTACATCAGTCATTTCTGTCAGTATTTGATGGAAACTGAAAATCCCGTGTCAATGTAATACATTCTCTCGATGAATGCTAGCAACTAAGACCATTATTGGCCATCGTTAAAGATACTCTGAATGCTAAGAACTCCCATCAACTTCAGAAAAATTTGTGATCTGTCACCACTCTTAAAAGACAGATTATTAGATGCAAACAACTAGATCTGGTAGTCTAATTACTGCATAACCAATATTATTAAGAAACTACCTTTTAACATTTGTGATGTTAAATTTAAGGCTACAAAAGCTCAAAGTACATTTGTATTCCCCATAGCATACAGGCCATAGAATCCTACCAACTTTTTGAATATGGACCTAATTTTCATTTATTAGAATAAGTAGCAAGATAAGCATGTAACAAGTCATATGTTCAATCTGTATTCTTCTTTATCACATATGCCATTCCTCTTCTTCCCCCATCTTATTTCCTCTTTTTTGTCGTCCCTTTCCTTAGTATGTCAAATTGCAAACTCATCTCTAAAGGGATGTGTCAGTTCCACTTGTAAATTCCCATTCTCTGCTGTACTAAATGAAATCTAGCTGTTGTTCCTTTTACTTAAATCAGTGATAAAAGAACCCAAAAACTCAGGAAAACAAAGCTGTATTGTAACTTGAGGCTTTCCAAAAAAGGTGGTTCAGAAAATCCCTTGAACACTAAGATGAAGAGCCAAAATATATGCCCAATATACAATATTGACTGTCTTTCTTTGGAACTAGGTAATGGGAATTATCTGGAGACATGCCTTACATTTACTGTTACTAAACCAAATGTGGTGGAGGGTTTGGTTGGAGCAGTTTGACAGAGTTGTGATTGTGATGGTTAACTAGGAAGGAACAGCCGCTTGCATTGAAGAGGCAACATCTCTGACTATACCAGTAGCAGGAGGTATAAGCCCACAAGAAAGATAGAGTCCTTGTGCTACAAATGTAGGTCTCAACTGTTAATGATCACATCAGCAAACAACAGAGACACCCTTGCCTTTGAAGGGATTTTGATTATGATGAGGTTCTGGTATAAGGATGGACAACAAAAGTTACATTGCATTGCATGTGTAAAAAGTGAAGAGGATGTAAAGCTCAGTAGATGTGCCATCCTTTGTGTTAAACAGGTGAAACATCACGCTGTGACAGAGGTACGCAGCTCCTTTTCAGAATGGTTCAAACATGAATGCATGGTTGTGAGCACACTGTGGGCAGTTACAGCCATAACTCTTCATTTGCTGGTTACTGTTATTTACTTGAAAAGTTGGCCTTATGCCTTGTGATATACATACTATCTGCTTTGCACTGTTTTAAGGGCACTGTATCTCACGTATCATTATTTGTCAAGCAGTGTCAATCTCAATGGTATGAATCTTTTCTATGGCCCTCCTTACCTTTCTTCCATTTGCAACTACCTAAAAGAAACAAGTCACCAAACTTAAACTCCCATTTGACAGCTCTGTGTTTCTGTTCTGCTCCTACCTGTCCGATCCATATGAACGGATCACCAGATAGGTATGGAGATGCCAGGATGAAGATTGAGAAGATATGTAGAAGGGATTTGGTAGCAATGTCTGTTCTATATAATCAGATACAATTTACCACAGATGACAGAACCCTGAAATTTTGCATTAAACACCTCAGCCTCATGATTTGTGAAACACAGTAATTGCCCAGATTTTATTCCAACTTTCTTCCTTTTTATATGCATATGCATACCAACTGCACAATCATGAATATTCAGCGATGTGCAAGTGCAACAATGCTGATCCAAGTACTACATTGCAGGAACATAACGTCCTTTAACATCTTATTAGAAATACTTATTAGATGAGAAAGGTAAAATCTGTCCTAAATGCACAGCTAACTCATAATTAACCTCTGTCCACACCTGTACCAAAAGGAGGACTGTATGTAAAACCAATGTTGTTACAGAGCTTATTATTTATGGTATGTTAAAGCCAAGAAGGCTCTGCATCAATAAAAAGACATGCCTGTCAGTTTTAAGTTTTGGCCTTGTATTATGTAGCCTAATTTATGAATAATTGGATCTAATTATAATGAAGATCTCTCAACTGGTGGAAGGATAAGGAACAGTACTTTACCTGACATACGTGTCTCATTTTTTAGGCTTGTGTTCTATAGAAACATAAGCTGATGCAATTTCTGACAGCTACAGTTGCTCCCTCCCATCTTCCCTGAACTATGTATTGCCACCTTTTCTTACAGACTAGTGCCAATACTTATCTGACCCTCTACTGAACTGTTCTTGTATGTTAAACCAGTAGAAACCAAACCTGTTTAACTTTATCTTTCTGCAGATTTAGTACACAAACAGGTCAGCACAGCATCAGGTAAGACACGTGCAGCACCAGTAAGAGCAGCATCAGGACCAGGAGAAACAGGTAGTCATGAAACTGGCTGCCTTTGAACCTCAGCATCATACTCTGAGATCCGCCACCGGCCTTTCCTTTGACCAGAAGAACTGTTCTTATAGTCTCGAAACCCAACATACTGAATGTGCAAGGATAACATCACAACATCATAAATACAAATAATGAAACTTTTTGCTATCTTTCAAAAATGAAAAGAATAAAAAAAGAATTCTTTGTACAAGTCCACTGTAGGACTCATGCAGACTTGCAGGTGAGAGGCTACTCTGTTTAAATAAGTAACACTATGCGATTCCTCCCCACTCTTACCTTTTTGATATGATTGTAGTTTGAAATGTTTGGCATACACAGTGACTAATAGAGATGCTGGGAAAATTAGATGTGCTCAGTGTCCCCAAATCTTGACAGTTTTATTACTTGGTAATTATGGCAACTTTAAGCACACGAGGGAAGACTGATATGCTTTCACCACACTCTTTTCAATCCTATAACTTCATTAGCATTTTCGAATCCACTGGCACGGCTGCACACACATATTACAAGTAACAGTTTAGAAGAGGGATAATAATTTCCTTACTAGGCAGCCTGAGCTGTACACTGTGACAGCTTCTACAATCCCTCTGCAATTCCAGCGTGAATTCCCCTTCATGATTTAGTTATGCCCCACAGTGTCATGGCCCCATATTAATTTCCTTTCCAGGAAAAGTTCCTTTCTCCTTGCCAGCCCCCTCCTGTGATATCGCCTGTCAGCTACTCTGCTTATAAAATTAATAACAATGTTTTTGAAAAATATTATTTTTAATGTATTTTTCAAGTTTTCTTAAAATTTAAATTTGGATTATTTCCTTTCTTTTCCAACTCTACCACCAATATTAGCAAAAACAGAGACAGCATTTTTAGAGAGGTTGTTCCCAAACAGCTACTGATACAAACACAATCAATATTATGAGTAATTCAACTTACTCCTAAAGGCTGAAAACCTTCATGGGCCCTCTCGTGCAGGAAAAGAAGGAAGTGCCCAGACCCAATCAGAGCCAACCCTGAATTAAGAGTTGCACCACTGCCATAATTCTCTCCCTTCCCATATCATGTATTTGTCCTTTTTCCTCCATCTCAAAGTTTTTTATTTCTCTTAATTTTTACCCTTTCTTCCTCTGAATAATCTGTATTTACTTTCCGTTTGAAAACAGTCTGAAATAATCTTCCAAATTTCTTGCATTTCACCTCCAAACAAAAAAAAACCCTACCACCATCTCTGAGAGAGTCGTGTTACAAAGAGATAGCGTCCTTTCTGTTCTCCTTCTCCTGAATATTTTTGTAAAGTTTAGTTGTGAACTAACAATGCTTGTAGATGTAGATCAGATGTATGGCTGCAGGAACCATTTAGCTCATCTGAGAAGTTGCAGGACAGAGTGCTACCTTCTCTGTTCATGTACAGCATAATCTGACTCATACACCTGCAGCTTTTTAAAATAAATACACCTTTTTTTTAATTATTTTCTGCTTTTAACTTTCCTACTTGAAGAGTACAGGGAGTGCTGCAGAGTAGCTGGTGTTGAGAGCATACTAGTTAGTTAAAATGAGAGTTGTAGCATCACACCCTGTCTCTTCCCCCTTTACTGGTCTATGTGAAAAAGTACATATTCTATTAGGCCTCAAAAGGAAAAGAACACACCCACCCACCCACCCACCCAAAGAAATCAACAACCAGCCAACCACAAACAACAAAAACTCCAAAACAGCATAAACAGCCTGCTTGAAAACACCATACTGAAGTAACCTTCTGCTGCGGTCCAAGAGATGTAACAAGTTGTAGGAGCTGTTATCTATTAACTGCAGCAGCAATACAGTAAGTTTGTGTCTATTCACATTTTTAGTTGTACACAACTAACCATCATTTATGTTGGAAATTTAAATTCATTCTCGACATGCTCTAAAAAAAAAAAAAAAGAGTGTGAATTCACATATTGTTCCTGGAAAGTTAACATTTGGAAACCAGACCTTGCTAGGGAGAAGTTTACATTAGGGTGTTCTAGTGAAGGACTGATTTTAATTGACAAAATTATCATCTTCCAACTGCGCACATTATATACAAGTACAAATACATCCTTTTCATAGTTTGTATCTTATGAGTTGTTCAGCTTAGTACATACTAAATATATGTATACGGCTAATATATTTGTAGAGAGTTAAGCGTACTTATGACGCAAGGACCAACAGACACTTTACGATATTTATAGCATGGAGTTGGTTGTGATTTAAAGAAAAATATGCCTCTCGAAGCTTGCTGGCAAAAGGGTCTTTTTTTGTAGTCATTCTAAAGAAGTACAGAGTGGTTTCCCTCTCTGAATTTCCTAAAGTATGCGTGTGAAAGTCCACTGGTGGCTTGCCAAATATTGCTTGTGTATTTACTGCAAGCTCAGAAAAAAAAAAAGAGAAAACTTAAGAGTAGACTGTTACCCCCTCCCTTTTAATTTCTACAAATGTGGTAACAGGGGCAAGTAGAAAGGGATCGGTGTTTATTGTAAGTTTATGAATTCCAACCTTGCCTGCTCAAGCAGGGCCATTTGGAGCCAGTAGCCGAGGACCATGTCCATGTGGCCTTTCAAGGAGGGAGACTCCGCAGTCTCTCGGGGCAACCAGTGTCAGTGCTTAGTCACCCTCACAGTGAAAAAGTGTTTCCTGATATTCAGGCAGAAATTCCTGTGTTTCAAGTTTTGCCCTCTGGTCCTGTCACTGGGCACTGCTGAAAAGAGCCTGGCTCTGCCCTTTTTGCACCCTTTCTTCAGGGATTTATAGGCATTGATAAGATCCCCGAGCCTTCTCTGCTCCAGGCTGAACAGTGCCAGGTCTCTCAACTTTTCCTCATAGGAGAGATGCTTCAGTCTTTTAATCATTTTTGTGGCCATTTGTTGGGCTTTCCATTATGTCCAGGCCTCCCCTATACTGGGGAGTCCAGAATTGGACATAGTACTCCAAGTGGGGCCTCACCACTGTTGAGGAGAGTGAGAAGATCCTCAAACATCTCCCTTGACCTGCTGGCAACAGTCCTCCTAATTCAGTGCAGGATACCATTAGCCGCCTTTGCCACAAGGGCGCATTGCTAGCTCATTCTGAATTTGCTGTCCACCAGGACCCCCAGGGCCTTTTCTGTAAAGTTGCTTTCCAGATGGTTGCCACCTAGCAGATACCAGGGTATGGGGCTGTTCCTCCCCAGGTGTAGGACTTTTCATTTTCCCTTCTTGAACTTCATGATGTTCCTGTCAGCCCATTTCTCCAGCCTGTTGATGTCCGTCTGGATGGCAGCATGACCCTCTGGCCTATCAGCCACTCCTCCCAGTTTTGTGTCATCAGCAAACTTGCTGGGGGTACACTCTGCCCCATCATTCATATCATTAACAAAGATGTTAAACGGGATCGGACTCAGTACTGACCCCTGGGGTACACCACTAGTTACTAGCTTCCGACTAGACTTTGCACCATTGATCACCACCCCCTGGGCCCAACTGCTCAGCAAGTTTTATATTGACCTCACCGTCTGCTCACCCAGCCCATACGTCCTCAGCTTCTCTATGAGGATGTCATGGGAGACAGTGTTGAAAGCCTTACTGAAACAATATCTACTGCCCTCCCCTTGTCTAGCAAGCCAGTCATTTCATCATAGAAAGTTATGAGGTTGGTCAACCATGACTTCCTCTTGGTGAATCCATGGTGACTACTCCTGACCACTTTATTGTCTTTAATGTACCTGGAAACAGTTTCCAGTATTAGCTGCTCCATCAACTTCCATTCTTCTCTGGGGCTGACGTGAGGCTGATCAGCCTGTAGTTCCCTGGGTATTCCTTCTTGCTCTCTTGAGGAAAGGAGTGACATTGGCTTTCCTCCAGTCTTCAGGCACTTCTCCCAGTCTCCATGACTAGTCAAATATTGACAGCATCCTCACAGTGATATCAGTCAGTTCCCTCAGCACTCATAGCTGCATCCCATCAGTGCCCAGAGCCTTATATATGTCCAGTTTACTTCAATATTCTCTGACCTAAACCTCTTCCACCAAGCGTACACCTTCCCTGCTCCAGACTTTCCCCTGGATTCTACGATTCCTGAAGGTCTTTGCTGCTAGAGACGGAGGCAACTAAGGCCTTCAGTACCTCAGTCTTTTCCATGTCCTGTGTCACCAGAGACCCCGACCCATTCAGCAGTGAACCCACATTTTCCCTAGTCATCCTTCTGCTATTGACATATTTACAGAAGCACTTCTTATTGCCTCCAGGAATGCTCTGACTTTCCTGATCACATCTCTGCATGCTCAGATACTGTCTCTATATTCCTCCCAGGTTACCTCTCCCTGCTTCTGCATACTTCCTTTTTATTTCTGAGTTTTGTGATGAGCTCCTTGTTCATCCATGTAGGGCTGCGAGCATTTTTGCCTGACTTCCTGCTTGTTGGGATGATCACTCTTGAGGTCTGAGGACATGATCCCTGAGTATCAACCAGCTTTCCTGCACTCCTGCAAGGCCTTATCCCATGGGACTCTTCCAAGCAGATCCCTGAAGAGGCCAAAGTCGGCTCTCCTCAAGTCCAGGGCTCTGATCTGGCTTTCTAGTACTTAAACGAGGCTCTCGGAGAAAGCAGGCACTGATATCAGTAACCAACTGAAGAAGAAATAGATTACATTAGTTTCTGCCAGGGACCGTAAAGCTTAAAGGAGACAGGGGCTAAACTGGAACAAATATGTTGAACTTCTTAATTAAAAAAGTATTATCTAGAGTGTCTTCAAAAAAACTCTCTGCCTAAAGATCATTAGATACATAAAAAGTTTTAGAAGTCAGATATTAAAAATGTTATATATCTTATTCTTCAGTTAGATGGATGTTAACCCAGAACGAGCTTATTGATAATATATAAAGAACATTTCTTATTAAATATATCACTGTCTTTCAATTAAACTTTTTCATGTTTGTTTCTTACTATTATCTTATTTTTCTTCTTATTATTAGAGCACACCATAATTTAATGAAGTTGTATTTATGCCTAAAACATATCAGTTAACATTAGCTGGACATGCTTGGGGTTTTTTTCCCCTAGATCTTCTTGACTCCTGTTCTCACTGAATAAACATAGAAATTGCAAGTGCAACAGTACTGTGGGACTTTCTAATTTTTCTTTTAAGGAGTAGGCCATTATAAGCAATACAGAAATAAAGCACATAGGTAACAAGGTACTTACATAATAACCTTAAATTGTTGACTGATTTGTCTACTGTTTAATTTACTACTAGTTTTCCTTCAGACATCTGTTAATCTCCTCCCTCCCTTCTTTCTCCCTACTCTCTCTGAACCTCATAGCTTTGAAATTACTTTCATATGTTTAAAAAAATAAGAAAAGGAAAGACATTCCCCACTCTCTCCCATTTTGAATACATAATTATATGTGTTTTTTCCCCTCAAAGACCATGTGCTTCATTACTATATCCAGACATACGTTAATACTGCATTCAGACATTGATTCCTACCCCTTGATTATTTACGTCTTGAAGAGTCATTAATTTTACAGTATATTTTTTAGTATTGATAGTATATAGCCGCAAACTTGTTTCCTTCCTTCCAAAATATTCTCTGGGTAGCAGCAGTCTTTAGCAATTTTCAGAACTGTCACTTTAAAAGACTATGAAAAATTAAACACAGGAGAAGATCAAATGTCTGTCTTGACTTGCACCACAGCATTTGATGTCAAAGCACAAATAGAGTTCCTCAGACTAGTAACAGTGTCAAAAACTATCAGAGTATAGAAATTACCTTTCCCATTCTATTCTATGAAGCATCTAACGAAGTCTTTATATACTATCAATACCTGTTTGCAAGTTTTAATTGAGTTTTATGTAGTCCATCACAAGAACATTTGCTTCCTACATGTCCTGAATCGCAGTATCAAAACCTTTCCATAAGTCACTATCTTCTCTATTAAAAGAAATGATACCTACAGTTTCAGGGTGGGGGAATAATAAAAGAATTTAATAGGAGACACACACACAGAGCTCTCCAACAAACAAAAAAATTCCCTCCCAAATCTAAACACCCTACCTTGCACAAACCAGACATTCCATATAACTAGCTTAATCCTTAATAATCTACCAACATGAACTGGATACCATTCCAGTGACCTGACAGCCTTTTAATTAGTGGATGGATTCATAATACAACTGAAAGCCCATTACCTGAGAAATTAAACTTTTTAAAAACAAATTCAGAGGATGATATGTTTATCTGCTATACTAAGAGTTCTACAGGTACCTGTAAGACTCTTAAACATGAGTTGATTCAGATACGTGCAAGTTCATCAATATTACTTTACAGTTTTCAACATTTCTAACACGAGTAAAAGATACTTTGCCACTCATTCAATAAAGCTTTAATAGGAAGTGATTTTCTTCATTTGGTAAAAAGAATGATCTCAACAAATAAAAAACCCATCAGTTTGAACGAAGGCAGGCCTAGAAGTTAAAAGGACTTAAAAATTGAGGCAAAATTTTAAGCAAAGAGTTATTTCAACTGCATTGTCCCCAGATTAATGCAATTTCAGTATGTTCTGCACTCAACATATGTACTCAATTCTTACTTTAAAAACTGTAAATATATATATAACATAGTTTTTTAAAGGATATATGTATATAATTGTTACTTATTAAACCACCCAAACACTCCACCTCTTTCACCCTCCCACAATACAACCCAGATTGGTAGGCAAGAAAGAGGTTGTAAATGTAAGATCCTTGCAAAACTTTCACAGACAATAGCTTTATATGTATTCCACTTTTCAATTCACTGACTCTATCAATTACTTAACAATACAGAGAACACTATAGACATCATGATAATTAAAGTGTAAATGCATAAGCTATTTTTTTAAATAGTTTTAAAAAGTTTTTTTTAAAATAAAAATGCTGCTGCTTTCTGAAGAATGTATTTGCAAAGGCAGACACAAACTTCTGAAAATTTTTGGCAATAAAAGTAATACCTAATTTACTCAAAAGACGACAAATTCTTTCCGAAACATTACTGCAGCGTATAGGATAGCAAAATATTGAAGGATTTTCTTTACAGAAACCTGAAATTAGTTTGAACTAGCCTATCATGGTGTAATCTCTCAAGCACAGCACTGTCTTTTCTCCACATACATCACCACAGATACAAGTGGTGAGCTATTCTCTCCAAAGAAAGGCTTCATGAACAATATAACCTTTTAATTCCAAAAAAGTATTCTTACTAGCAACTAGTGCTAGAGCACTAGCAACCACAGCAGGTGTTCCAATACTGACATGATCATCTATTTCCATAGTAAATTCCAGAAGATTTAAAATATGTGTCCCTCCAATACTCTTGACATTATGTGCCTCACTGGTCTATTCCATTTCTAAAAAAAAAAAAAAAAAAAAAAAAAAAGGCAAAAAACCCAACCCCCAAAAGCCCACCCCCCAAAAGCACACCTTTTTAAAAGAATTTATTTCTACATCTTATAGGTGTGAAGTTATTCCTCTAATTCCAGATCAGGTAACAGAAATGGATGATTTCATGCAATATGAACAAACTTAAACAAAAGAATTCAGAGGTGTGAATTGCTACTTCCCTTAATAGTTCATTTCCTACTCTAATTCATGTTCCAGCAATTACAATTTTAGCTGTTTTCCTACTAAGCACTTCATTAGATAAACTAGTGATGATGGACATCCAGGAAGTGAAAAACAAACTGCTAATGAGTAGAAGCTGAAGCATGAAGAGGAAAAAACATCTGTAGAAGAAAGCACTGATAAAATAGATCATAATAAAGACTAAAAATAGTAATAGTCTTAAAGCAAACACTTTATGAGCAACTTGTTGCAGAACTGCATATTAATAATGGCTCCAAAGAAGTTAGACAACAATTCATTTAACTTCCAATAAAATCAAACAAATGGCTAAATATTTTGGAATCATGTTTTACTACAAACTGGCCATACTTCATCTTTGACCTTGATGAACACTTCCCTGCCACTGACAAGTAAAAGATGATACAAGAAATATACTTAGGGATTGAAAGCAACATACAGTGCTGCAGCTTTCAAAACTATATAAGTAGAATTCATCCCTCTGCCAAAGCACTTTGGCCATTCAGACTAAATCTACATTAATTTTATGGCAAACTAATGGTTTGTTACTTACAGGCTGCACAAAACTGCATTAACAGAAAGCAGAAAGGAACCACTCTCACCTTTAGCAGGCAGTACCTATAGGAAGCCTTGTCACCTATAGCAGGCAGTTATATGAAAGACTTTTAGAGGTCTATAAATCGTTCGCTCTCTCAACTGACATCAGAATAACCAATTAGACGAACATGTCCTTCTGCCAGAATATTGTGCCCCTTCCTCTCTACAGAGCACGCTAGTAGGCTCCATCCTTTCTTACCTGGGCCTAGCTGGAAACCTTGCAGTCTCTTTACATAATGAGACACGCAACAGGGGACTGAATGTCACAGCGGGACTCGGGAAACTGAGCCGCCCGCAGAGAGCGTGAGGAGAAACACAAGTTCTTATACACAGAGCCTGCAGCAGCGCCCGGGGTTGACCCAGTGAGGCTGCCCCACCGGCCCTGCAGGCCCGCCGCCGCGCCCCGGCCTGCCGGGCCGCAGGAGCTGCCAGGCCGGGCTCTGCCCAGGGCCACGGCTCCGGCAGCAGCCCCGCACGGCAGGCAGCCCCGCACGGCAGGCAGGCAGCCCCGCCTCATCCCGCCCGCGCCCCGACTGACCTGCGGCGCCCCCGGGACTCTGCAGGGATACGGGCGCGATGGGCTCTGCCTCGAGCTTTCTAGTGGTGGCCTACGCGCACGGAGCCTCCTCGGGCCGCCCCGGGGGCTCTCCCCTCCGCCACCCGGCTGTCGCCCCCAGCCCACGGGCACCGTCCCACCAGCAGGCCCCACCGGATCACAGAGCCAGCTCCCCCTGCCTAGAGCGGCTGTAGCACGGACAATAGATACCGCAGGTATCTGCCTAGAGTGGCTTTGCAGGAAGTACTCTGGGAAATCGAGATGACGCGCTAGAAGAGCTCCCGGGACGGTGTACGTGCCAGGGCGAACCACAGAGCGGTTTGACTGACAGGCTGTAGAGCAAATCAGTGGCTCGGGATGAGGATGAGGAGCCAATGGAAGAGGCAGGAGGAGGGGCCGCTCCAGGGCCGAGTGTAGGGGAGCGGGATGAGGCCGAATGGGGGTCGTTGGGCAGCGGGTACTTCCCGGGCTCTGTGAGCGGTTAAGCGTCTCGGTGGAAGCAGAGCGGCGGTTTCGCCTTTCGCCGTCTTCAGCTCGGCAAGCGCTAGTAGCGGCTTCAGCTCGTCCTAGCCGCCCGTGTCGGCGTGGAGGGGCTCCCGGCTCGGAGTGGGGTGGTCACCGAGGGTGGTGCGGGAGCGGCGAGGCCGAGCAACTTGGAGTCGAGGGCGGCGAGGGGCTTGTGTAGGATTTACTGACAGGATTCACAGGGCTGTGAGAGGAGAGACATAGCAGACTATGGAGGAAACGTGGTAACAGCCTGTGCATGCTGCAGGCAGGTGTTTCTCCAGCTGCTTTGCACCAGCGCTGCTTGATGCATGGTTGATGAGTTGGTTACTGGCCTTAGTGACAGCCAGGTCCTCCCTCACAGGCCTCACAGGCCCCGAAGTGGTTTAGGTGACTCAGAAGGTACTAGTTGAACCCATTACATACTTAGTTGAGGAAAACTGCCTTGGAAAGTTGGCTGTTAATGGTTCTAGAAAGCAAATTAAAGGGAGCTCTCTAAAATGTGACTGTGTGAACAGGTTGAGAGAAATCTACGTTGTTTATTAAACATAATCATTAAAAGATACTCAAATAGTGATTTATTTCCAAACAGTAACTATATTTAGTTTTGGTGTATTCATGAATACAGATTCACAGGTGACGTTAAGGGTCCCAGTTCTTCACATACCTTTGCTGAGGTGACCTGTGCTGAGGAGGCTGTGGGGGGAATGCCATGGGCACGTATTGATGGATTCTGTACCAATTTTTTTCTAACTCACAGCCAAGAAATTAGATAGCACTCTGGACTACTTGGGTTTCACAAAATTATGGGTTTAAGCTGAAGGAGGGTCGATTTAGATTAGATGTCAGAAAGAAATTCTTTACTGTGAGGGTGGTGAGGCACTGGAACAGGTTGCCCAGAGAAGCTGTGGATGCCCCATCCCTGGAAGTGTTTAAGACCAGGTTGGATGGGGCTTTGGCCAATGTGGTCTAGTGGAGGATGTCCCTGCCCGCAGCAGGGGGGTTGGAACTAGATGATCTTTGAGGTCCCTTCCAACCCAAACCATTCTATGAATCTATGATAAAACAGGATGCAGTCCTTAATGAATATTATGATCTTGAAAGAACAGTTTCATTGAATATTTACATGTTATTTTTCACAGTGGTAAAGCATCTTCAAAACAGATGTCTAACTTTGTTAACAATGAGTAATTCCTCTTTTAGAAGAACTGTTTGAAGTGAATAAGGGTAATTCACATGGCTGATTTCACAAAATGGGGACTAGATCTTTTTATATGAAAATGCATTTTAAGCAAAATGAGGTAACTTTAGAGCTAGGACAGCTCTTTTGTTTCACAGAAAGACATTGTAGTGGAAAGCTTATGACCACTAATAAAGGAAAAGCAATCACCCCCAAATGTTTAGATAGTCTACCATATACACCAAGGTATTTGGGGTGATTTTTGCTTTGTTTTTGAAACAAAACCATGCAATCATTTATTTCTGCTGAGTAGTAATTAATTACATTTAATCATGGAATTAATCTGCCATTATCATTTATTTATGATTGCATATTTGAATTAGAAACAAACATTTCGTTGTGCAGGGCACTGTAAAAAGCTGTATCAGCGTTTAAAAATGTGAAGTGAGACCCCACATGACATGGGCATACCAGAGAAAGGCAATAGAGAACCTGTGACTCAAGACTGAAGCAATGTGCTGTTTCTTGGTGTTGCTGATAGTGCTGTGACTGTCTCTGGGAGCCATGCTTTCTAGGTGGGATGATGTTCTCCAGCCTCTTGCCTGTCTTTTGACCTGACAGTCCAGATACAGCTGACCATCTGTGTCTGTCATATGAGGTCTGTGAACAAAAGCTTGCAATGCTGAGTTGTCAGTGCTTGGCATACTTACAGACCCTGTAACAGGAAGTGTCATCGGGGAGCACTGAACAAGTCTTACATGCAGAATAAGAGTTTTGACACAAGTTCTGGAAGATGAGTTTCAGAATAGTTCACGAGTAACTCTTGATGAAGCCACCTTTCCTCATTCACTCCAGTTCCTGAAAGAAACAGTAAACACATAGGGGTAGTTCATACCTGAAGTTTGTCCTCGTTTCTGTATGCATCTGACACATTTCCTCCTGCTGTTCCTTCTGCTCTGTTCATATGGACATCATCTGGCCACCATGCTGCTGAGAAAGCTCTCTCTCTCCACCAGGACTTGGGGTTGTTCAGCCTGGAGAAGAGAAGGCTCTGGGGAGACCTAATTGCGGCCTTCCAGTACCTGAAGGGGCCTACAGGAAAGCTGGTGAGGGACTGTTTATCAGGGAGTGTAGTGACAGGACAAGGGGGAATGGGTTCAAGCTGAAGGAGAGTCGATTTAGATTAGATGTTAGAAAGAAATTCTTTCCTGTGAGAGTGGTGAGGTACTGGAACGGGTTGCCCAGAGAGGTTGTGGATGCCCCATCCCTGGAAGGGTTCAAGGCCAGGTTGGATGGGGCTTTGGGCAATGTGGTCTAGTGGAGGGTGTCCCTGCCTGCAGCAGGGGGGTTGGAACTAGATGATCTTTGAGGTCCCTTCCAAGCTAAATCATTCTATGATTCTATGACTCAGTGTGGACGAAGATAGCAAATTCATTGCTGATCAGACTGGTTTTACAGACTGGATAGCTTTAGCTTTTTCTAAGCTGGAAAAGAGCACGCTTGCTTAAACTATACTGCAGTGGTGAAAAAGAGTTTTCAGGTTTGCAGAATGGTTACCTCTCTCTTTGAAAAACTTTCAACACCCCTTCCTCCCTACAAGCAGTGCTTGAATTGTTGTGGTTTGCTGGTGATTCAATAATCAAAATCTTATTTGTAGTGTCTTTGTAGCAGACTGCACAGATTAGGAATTTAGTCACTGCAGTTAATGTTCTTCCTGAAGCGGAAAACCACAACTAAGGGACTGAAATATGAAGAAAGAGTGGGGGATGGGAGAAAAATGAAGAGCTAGAGCATACCTTTGTCCAAGGTTTTCATTCGTGTCTAACCTTCCCTGTCACTTCTATCCTTCTAATTCTTTCAGGAGATGATAGAAAAATGTCCTCTCTGACTACAGAAAAGCACTCTCAAATTTCTGTGCCGCTACTTAAAATGTGGTGATGCTTTTAAAGCAGACATTTTCCATGGCCTTAACTGCTCACAGGTCTGTCCTAAAACCAAAGTAGCCACTGTGCATACCTAGTAAGTACTGTTCATAAACATTTTTATAATGTTTGACCTTAAGAGTGACCTGAAGATTAATGGATATGTTGTATCGGTTTTAATGGGTCTCTTCTCCCTTGGATGCACACATGTGACTCCCATTAGCCTTAATGGGAGTTATATGTGTGCCTAGAGGTTAGACAAGATCTCTAAAGGTGCTCTTACGCTCTGTTGTATTAACGATCTCATAATTGCTGAGGTGCTGCACCTTTGCATTGAAAGCAAACTAATTAAATCAGTCTAGCGTAAGTTGGTATACTAGCATACCTGGCACGTATGTATGTTTTCCTGTGAGTCCTTCAGTACACAGAGGTAGAGGCCAAATCAGATGTGGAATTTAAATTTTAACTGTGACTTGGCTTCCTTTTTAATATATTTTTTTAATCTAAAATGATTTAATGAATTTGATTCCTAAGAAAGATGATTGTTCATGCCAGTACAGAGGAACAAGCTGAATGTGATGTTTTATTTTATCATTAAAGCATGTATTGAGAAAAGGGACTGAATTGATTCTTATTTTTGATGTTCTAAATCATGCACTTTGAAAAAGGCAGTTAGGTCTGGAGGATTAACATGAAGCTTGATGTTGAATTTTAATTATGGCTTTGTTACTCATTTCTTCCAAGTGCCTTTAGACAAAGCACTTCACCTTTCTTTGATTTACTGGTATGTAAAATACCTGCTTGCTTCTTAGTGTAGTAGACATAAATTAATATCTGTTCTCTGCTTTGAAATTTTAAGATTGGTACATCCAACTGTATTCTGCTGGCTTAATCATGACAGCACAGGAGGAGGAAAAAAAATCATAGTACCTACCTGATACAGCCAGCAGAAGCCCCAGTGGAGATGCAGATCTGTTGAGAGAACTGATTCTGTTCCATAGTTTATGATATATAAGGCAGTGCACTGGTACTGAAAAATCTTTGGTATGTTTTTTGGTGGAAGAGATTGTACAGTAGGCAAATTTACATTGTATAGACAAGAAAGATCTTGTGTCTTTTCTGGTTGGGTTTTTTTTTTTTTAGTATTTTATTTTGCCCTCGTTGTTCTTAGTCTCTAATAGAAAGCAGCAAATTTCCACTCAGACTGTGATGGTAATGTCTTTAGCTCTGTAATTTAAAATTCCTGGAAAAATCTTGTGAATGGTTTTGTAAATATACTTCTTTCCATTTGACTCCAATGTATAAAATATATGATGTAATTTGATCAAAATTTTCTTCCTCACATGAATTTCAAACATTAACTTCCTTGGTTTTTTAGAAGTTTGTGATTAATTCTGCATTACTCTTTCATTCTAAAGAAGAAATTACGTTATTCTTATCAGTATTATATTAAGGCTATGTAGAATATTGTTAAAGAAAGTTGAAAATTACAATTAAACTTAGCTCATTTCAGGTTTTATATATATATATGTATCCATAAAAAAGAAGGAATAGGTCTATTTTGTAGCCCTGGCAAACTGCATACATTTAATTTCCAAGGTTTTAGGTGTTTTTAGGTGTGTTTCTATGTACTTGAGGTTCTTTGTCCTAAATTTTGCTTTGATGGCATACTGTAAACTCTGAGAGACAGGGACTGTGTCCTGTGTATTTTTATATTGTCAAGCACCTGCCCTCTCATGAAGCAAGCTTCTACTGGGGAAAAAAAATATTCTATTTTTGCTATTATTTATAGACCAGCTTTCTAAGCAGAATAAGCAACATCTTCAAAAGGATTTAGATTTTTTTTTTTTTCCAGCATAACTATGCTTTTATTATTTTTGGCAGTATAGTGGTTCACTGAGAGCAAGTGCTTTATTCTATCCCCCATATTTTAAGGGTGATTGAATACTGGAACAGGTTGCCCAGAGGGGTTGTGCCATCTTCATCCCTGGAGATAGTTAAAACTCTAGTCGACACAGCTCTCAACAACCTGCTTTGGGTGGAGAGTTAGACAAGATGACCTCCAGAGCTCCATTCCAACCTCAACCATTCCAGGATTCTGTAATATGTGTGGTTACCTTGTCAAGACTTTTTTCATTGTAGACCAGGTTTCAAATTGAGATTGCGTAGTTTTTATCTTAAGTTAAAAAGCACGTAAACAGAAGCAGTTAGCATAACATGATTGGCCACATGGCATGTTATAAGGCTGAACCATTGAATATATACCATGCACTGTGCTGAGTAAATTACAGTTTTCTCAGAATGGAGAGACTGTATACAGTAGCAATATGCAAGCTGCCTGTTTTTTAGCCTCATTTAATGTACTACATAAGTAAATATTGCAATAAATATTAATTGCATTAATTACCTATTTAATTTTTATGTGTAAACTCTTGATTGCTTTACAAATTGCTTTTATATTAAGTATTGATAGTTTTAACATGAATGAAATAGACCTCATAAGAGATTTTTTTGAGTTATAATAGTTAAAATTTAACTGAGTTATAGAAATATTAGGTGATTTACTGGGAAGTTAAGATGTTGAAGCTGAAAACAAAAGCAAGGTATTAAGATTTTTTGAGTTATAGCCTGATTTTGAAAAGTACTGTTGAATAGTTCTGTACATAATTTAGTTCTAACTGATATCCTGAGGTTTACTGTAGCCAGCTGTTTACCTCAGTTCAGTAAAAAGGTAGCTGGGTTGGTAAACTAAAGGACGAGCTTGCATTTTAGCCTCTCTGTTTCATAGTCCTGTGCCTTCACTAACAGTTGTAAGCTTTAGTGTTCTGAATGCTGGGATGATTTAGGCATTGGCACCCTTGACTTTTGACTGTAGGTGTTACTGAAACAGTGCAAGTGGAAAACAGATTGGTGATACCATCTCAGTAGCAATTGGTTTGAACTTGCCCCAAGTGGAAAAGAGATTGGTGATGTCATCTCAGTAGCAATTTGTTTGAACTTGCCCCCAGAGCTCTTGAGGATTTTAGGATCTTGTCAATCGTTAGGCAGTATTCCATAAAATTGTTGTGTGTGCCAAGTTTATTAAAGATCACTGATTATACCTGTGAAAAAGGTCTGCTACATTGCATATGCTCAAATAATTGTGAGGATGCTAATAAGTCACTCTAGAGTAATGATCCCTATATGACATAAATAATAAATAAAAAATAAAAAATATGACATGAAAACCTAACATTGATTTTGGTGACCTGTATTTTTTATTACCTCTACTTGCACACTTCAAAGATGGAAGAAAATGGATGGTTAAATTTGTTAGTGGTCTATGGAAAGATTGATTTGATACGCTTTCTCTAGGTTCTGTTGAACCCAGGTACAAAACTAAGAACATTAGTACAAAAATTGCAGACGTCAGGGTGTGCATGGGAATAGGCTAAAAAGGGCCAGAGCTTGTCTCGACTTACTCTTTTCTATTTTTTTAATAATCAAATTTATATTTCATCTGTCCTTTTTATTTTCTTTGGTTTTGCAGTGGGACAGGAAACAGAATCCAACTCTGCATTCTTTTATGAGTGAACAGTTTGTCCCATTCAGTTCATTCTGCAGCTAATGTCACAGAAAAATGCTGTAGGAATTTAGTACTCTTTAACTCAATTTCCATAAGCCACAGTTACTTGTAGCTGGCATAAAGGGACTAATCTGATTCTCAGTTAAGGTATGTGATGGATAAACAAGAGTATTTGTTGGGTTTTGTAAGGTACATATTAATAATGATTTCATCACCCTGATACAGACTTTTCAAATTATGGTTTATTTCACATTTCCATGGCATGTAATGAAAGAAAAAATTCATTTGACTGTTCATGTACTTATATATGCAAAATCATCTATGTTATGCAGATGCCTAAAAGCAGGAGAACTGGATTTGAGAGGAAACCTGTGTTGTATTCTGATACCAACAGCAACTTAGATCACATTGGTATCACATCAGAATAATGTTTTACAGCCTCTGCCAATTTAAAAATCAAATTGATGCTAGATTTGTATAGAAGAA
The DNA here is from genome assembly GCF_028858705.1 of Grus americana. Taxonomy (NCBI): domain Eukaryota; kingdom Metazoa; phylum Chordata; class Aves; order Gruiformes; family Gruidae; genus Grus; species Grus americana. The sequence continues at coordinate 33,575,424 of NC_072853.1, read as the reverse complement.
CACATCTGACTGACACAAAAGGCTGTTATAGATGGATGCGATGTTCTATCCTTGTATAACCAGGATTTTGACTGACAGTTTAACAATAGTACACTTTCTATCCCATATATTCTAAATGATTATTATTACAGTACAAAACATTTTTGCATTTGCTGTACATAGATAACATACACTTTTTGTGTAATAGCATTCAAGAAGAGAGGGTTTCTTTTATGTCTTAAAGATGATGACAATTAATGAAGGTTCTGTCTGATACTTATAACCAATGTCAAGGATTGCTATTGTGGTGCATGGTAATGTAAAAACTATTGGGTACTTAGCTCCCAGTGAAGGATCAGCATAACTCTTGACACATGCTATGTGGTGAAGGAAATAAATCTCCTTGGAGAGCAATAGAAATATTTCTTAAACTGAAGAGTATCCTTTCTGTCTTATAATCCCTCTTCGGCTTTGCAGTTCTTTGCATCACTGTAAAATGCAGTTTTAATCTGAAAAGTAACTTTAAAATGGTACCTGTTAATGCAACAAATTTGCTTTCTGTGCTTTGCAGTCCACATTTCTCTGATACGAGATTCTTCTTCAGAATAATAGCTAGAGATAAGGAAGGTACACAATTTTTCTTATTTGAGTCTCTCCGTCATTTTCTTTCAGGGAGACCATCTTTTAGTAAATATCCTTCTCATTTTAAGATTTCCACTTTAAATTCTTGGGATCCTGTGTCCCTTTAGATCTTTGCAGAACTATGGACACTAACTTGATTCTCAAAGCACAGGTGTCTCCTACTTTGTGCAGGTTTTCACAAGAGCAGTGTGCCTACGTTATATGTGATGATAATACAAAGATCAACATTAAATTCTCAACTTCTCTGTAAACTTCAGTTTAGTGTTGCATGCAACTAAGGAAGAAGGCATGCTCTTTTATGACCCTCCAAATGAAAAATAATATAAAAAAATTTGGATGAAAAGATGGGGCCACATTCATCAAAACAGGTTTCTCTCATATTTCTGATTATCTAGACTGGGAAAACATGATAAATACAAAGATTGCTTTTACAATATTGATTTTTTTAATTTATTTTCTATTTAATTTGGCTTACTGTGAAGGATATTTATGAAGCTGATCAGAGGGACGGAGCACCTCTCCTGTTAAGACAGGCTGAGACAGTTGGGGTTGTTCAGCCTGGAAAAGAGAAGGCTTCGGGGAGGCCTTATAGCAGCCTTCCAGTACCTGAAGGGGCCTACAGGAAAGATGGTGAGGGGCTGTTTACAGGGGGTTGTAGTGATTGGACAAGGGGTAATGGCTTTAAACTGAAGGTGGGTAGATATAGATTAGATATAAGGAAAAAATTCTTAACTATGCCAGTGGGGAGACACTGGAACAGGTTGTCCAGAGAAGTTGTGGATGCCCCATCCCTGGAAGTGTTCAAGGCCAGGTTGGATGGGGCTTTGGGCAACGTGGTCTAGTGGAGGGTGTCCCTGCCTGTGGCAAGGGGATTGGAACTAGATGGTCTTTGAGGTCCCTTCCAACCCAAACCATTCTATGATTCTATATTTTTCTTGAATGACTTTGTATTTGGTAAGGGAATTAAATAGATTATTTTTTTCACCTCATTATGTACTATCAGAGGGATCTTAGTATTTCAGGTTTATTCAGTAAGATTTTATTTTTCTGTGGAAGGACAAATTCCATGTATGTTTTATCCAACAACAGGATTATTCATTGGCTTGGAGCAGTGATGGTGATATTTTCTGCAAAGCACTAAAAAGATCTTTAAAAAATATTTACCCTGTTACTGGTGATGCCAGCTCAACTCTTTGTCAGTTTTAGATATAATACCAGTGCTTCTCCAGCAGTGATTTATGATGTGAAGGAAGGGATAAAAGTAATTTGGGAAATAATATTATCCAGTTAGAAAACGATCACTCAGAAAAATTGTAGTTTTATCAATATAAACTGCTAAGTTTTTAAGTGAAAGCAACTAAAAAAAAATTCCATGATGTGGAATTATATTGATCTTCACATAGTTCATTGTGATAATACAAACATCTGCTACTTAATTTGAGAGACTACTAGCGCTAATCATCTGTATAGCGGCCAACTTCTAGAGGTTGTTAAAGCACATGCTTTGCTGACCACTGAGGACTGGTGAGATTGTAAACTCAGACTGGGTTCCAGTTTCTGAGCAGGATATGTTATATTGGTACAGAATTGTATCTGCCTCCTCCCAGCTGACCACATCTGCGTCTCTCTTGTTTAACACAGCTTTTCTTTCCCTGGCATCTTTCCTCATCTTACTTAACCCATATCCTCACCTTACTTTCTGTCCTGACTTTGCTCATTGTCCTTCATGAACAACTACACGTCTAAAACTCTCATCTTAGTTTCTCCCCCTTCTGCTGTTTTTTTCTTTTTTCTTTTTTTTTTTCCTCTGACCTTTTGTATCATTGTTCCAGTGGCAGTTTTCTGTCTAATCTACCTAATTGTCTTTGGTCTTTCTTCCCTCTTTTATGCTTCTCTCATCTGTGAACTCTCAGTGCTCAATTAGCGAAGGAACAAAAGGCACAGAAGGAAATGTTCCCTTGCTGTCTATTCTTGTCTTTGGCATTGTAAGAGCCTGGAACAGAGGCAACTACAAAGGGCTGGATTAGGTCCTTCATCTCCAGCTTGGAGAATACTCAGTAGGGATATTTTTTTTAAGAGACTTTTGCTTTTGGAATGAACTTTCTGCTGAGCATATGCAAAACATAATTTGCACAGATTCACAACTTGGCCAAAGGTGGGAGAATTTCTGCAGGGTTCAGGAAAGCACGGTATTGAGTATTGAGGTGGTCCATCCCATATGCCTTATTTCAAACCTTTGTGTTAAATTGTGATGAGGTTTAGGCTTTTAAGCAAAACATTTTCTCACTTTTAATAAAGACAAAGCATTTCCTATGTACTTCATTTTTGAAGTGGATGCAACATTTTTCTGGACATCTGTATGTCTACTTCTATCCCTGGTTTAACAAAAATGAAGAGTGCAGTCTGGGACAAGCATAAACACATGCCAGCCAAAAAGTAAGGATTTGTCACTTGGGGAGCTGAAATACTAGGTTTTAGAATCAGGCAAAGTCTGATGTCTGTAAACATTTGCTGTACAATGAACACCATTTACAAATATGTGTGAGGGAAAAATATACACATTTGTCAAGTTACCTTATTTTTCTAATTTAAAAAAAAAAAAAAAAATCTCCTTAGCAGAGACATTTCCTCTCAGAATAAAGACCTGATTCTAGAGTCTCATAGATAATATTTAATTTGCAAGATAGCGTAATGAAAATATGTTAATAGCTTTTTCAATAAGTTAATAGCTTTCAAGTTCATACTAATTAGTTTGTTAAAATATTCTATTGGTAAAATACTTCTTCCCCCCCCAGTAAAAGTTAAAAATGTAGCACAGTCTTATAGGGATCGTGTTGCCAGTAGTAAGGACAGAATGAAAAGTAGTATCAAAGGTAAAAGTATCAAAATTGTTAGAAAAAAATAATTAGCAAGTGAATGGTGAAGGAAGCTGCCATAATTGGCATCAAAGATAACTTCCTGTCATTTTGTAGTGAAATCTGAAAGAGTGTAGGAGTGCATCTTGCAGAGAAAATAAGCATTTTTGGGAACAAGGATGTGAAGGCAAACTTTTGATGGTGGCATACTTGGTCCCAGGTGTCTTGGTTCCTGACTACCTACAGCGGCAGCTGCAGGAAGGGTGGGTTGTACCCTATTCTCTGCCCATCCTTGGTGGCCAGAGCACCATGCAATTAAAGCATGCGTCTTCATGTTGAGAAGATAACCCGTATCTCTCATTTTCCACATTAATGCTGTATTGTTAGAGTAGTGCAATACTTTGTTCAGTGAGAAGTAATGAAGTATGTTTTCTTTGATTTTTTTGATTTTTTTTTTTTTTTGGTATCGTTTGTCCCCTACATCCTGCAACTGTAAAATCCAGCTTTTTGCTACCTCTCTCTTTTTTTTGGCATTGTTTAGTAGTACCCTTAGATCTCCCTAGAGCTTTCTAAAGCAGTACCCCTTATATCCTTATACATTCAGTCCTCTGATATCCTTTGAATCCCACTGCAGTTTTTTACATTTCTTTCTCATGTCCTTTTGAAAACATATGCTTGTATTACCTTCAGCTTCCTTTCACTTCTGTTAGCTGGGCAAAAGGCATCACGTGCTCTGGCTTATTCCAAACAAAGCTTGTGCTTATTCCAAAGAATACATGTGCTGAATGGCCTGCTGGCTGTTCTCAAAGTGAATAACATCTACGGTCTCCCTGTTCTACCATCAATCAGGGAATTAATAGAGATTATTCCCACCTTTCTGTCCTCTGGCCCTCTGCATTTATTGAGTACCTCAACAGCTGTAACATCTTTGGGAAGACAGTCGGTCTCCAATTTGGTAGAACTAGGTCACTGGATTAAAATTTAAGGTAATATAGTCAGTGAGACATCTAGAGTTGGGGAGTTTTACTTGAGATAATTTATTGCAAACCAACATGAATCTCTGATCACAATTTTGAGTGATGAGAAGAAGAAAAAAGACAAGCAATTAGACACACACTTACACGAACATCTGTGCCCCATGCCCCAACTGCGCTTATTTTGCCGTGAGTTGTGCTCAGTCCATGCAAACACCTCCGGTGCGGTGACGGGCAGCCAGGGGGCTGAGGTGCTCTCTGTGATGGTTTCTGCCTGCCAGTCCATGTCAATGGTTCTTGTGTGGATCACCTAAAAGCCACAGTCCCTTAGGGGTGTCCTTGCCCTGCTATGGGTCATTAGTGGCTACAGTCCTTCAGGGGTGTCCTGCCCTGCTGTGGTTTGCCCACAGTGTCAGTCTCTCAGGGGTGTCCCTATTGCCTTCTGGCTTGAAGTGCCCCATCCCCACCAAGTGTGCCTCCAGCACCTCACACCTGCCTCTGCCTTTCTTAAATAGCTCTGAGCAGAGATGCTGTATGCTTCTCTGGCAGACTGAAGTTTTTTCCATCATTTTTATCTCATTTAGGGCTGGCACATGGCAGTTCATGACCTCCTCCCATATAGGTCACCACTGCAGCTCCTATTACTTAAAGCCTTATTATTATAAGAAACATATTCTCATTTACAGCTAAGTAAAACAAGATGAATGGACAGATAACATAATGTGTACCTCTTGTTTCCACACAAAATTATGGAGAAGAAAGGAGGGCACTAACTTTTCCTCTGCTGTTTTTTTCATAGAAGGCAAGATATTTGCATTATCATTAATGGGATGAATGAGATGCTTACTACGAAGGAAGAATTTTTTCAGTGAATTTTAGTCTTATAAAGGCATCTAATGCAAGTGTTCCTCTTAGAGTGGTATTAGATAGGAAAGACCAGCAGAGAAATTGCATTTGAGGTCCACTGTCTTTTATATTTTTAATTAGTGGTTCTTCTTTCTTACAGTACAGCTGTTATAATTCCTAATTAAGCAATTAACTGTACTCATTGGGTAAAAAAAAAATAAAAAAATAATTTCGAGACTTACATTTGGTTCATAGTCCCTAGGAAGATGAAGATCTGGTCAGCATGTGAATTTTCTTGTTAAAATTCCAGCTTTCTGTTCATTCAGACTTCTATCAAATGGCCTACTTTATTCTGACTAATGTAACACTTCAGAAAATGCACTTGCTCTCGCTGAACAGAGTGTCTCATTTTTACATTGGTTACACTTGGTTAGGTCACTTTGCTTTTATGTTTTTATCCTAATAGCATTTTTCTTCTTGTTCTGGAAAATAATTTCCTGGTTCCATACTTCATTGAAAGTATTTCTTTCTGTTGATCTTCATAAGGTTTCAGCATTTTTTCAATGATTTAATCTTCAGGCATAACTCTGTATAATTATCACTTTCATGTGAAATCTGGTTTGGTCAAACACGATACTGTTTTACCTCACTTGTAGGAAATTTATAGAATCCAATGTTGTATAGAACCTTGATTTTTAAAATATTTGTATAACAATTATTATTTACTTTAAACTATGTTGGTGTTCTGCAAAGGAGGCAAAATTCTACTCACGGGGAAAAGGATGGAGCTGTAGAAAATTATAAATATTACATTTTCACTGTGAGTTAGAAAAATAATTTCATTTCTTCCAGTCTTTGTGGCAGTCATGAGTTTATGGAAAGAGTTGAATGAGGCAAAAAAGTTTGTATAGCAAACAGGGTTAGAATTGTACAAGGAGTTAAAATTTGTCTTGGTAAGCTTCCAAAAGCTATATCCTAAAGGAAACCATGTTGTTAGTATGTTACAGAACCTTTAACCTGTAGTTAAGTCTAAACTTGTAATAAAAGTAAGAAAGCTTGCCCTTTTCCTCAGCAGTTCCTTGGGGCTACATTTTAAACATTTTGATTCTGTTTAGTTGTTTTTATTTCAATACATAGTAACTTACATGGGCATGCCTATTATGACAATTAGGAAAAAAAAAGAAAGTGATGAAATAATGTTGAAAGATGAGGAACAAATGAGTCCTTTAATTCATGGTAAATGCCAAAATTTTGAACAAGGTGAGCCCTTTTTAATGATATGGGCTTAATTTGTCTTTTATTTTCAATTCATGTGCAAGTAACACTATTTCAGTTCTGTGTAAATTATCTAAGTGATCAAAATAGAGTTTTGCTTCAAACAGCTGAAGATTTTGAAAGAGGCCAATAATGAAGTTGCTCAGTTGGATGCTACGATTTTGAAAGCAGACTAGATAATATAATATTATTACTACTGACTTGCTATAAGCATAAATTTCTTTGTAGCCATTTTTTTTCCAGCTTTATGGTTACTTGTTATTCTGTCTTTTTACTGCTGTGTTCAATGTATATTTTTTGCCCATATGTTTCTCCATAGGCTTTGAGTTTACTGATTCTCCAGAATAGTTGCTAAATTGGATTAATATTATCTTCCTCAGCCCACTATGACTGAGAGAAATGAGAAAGCTGATTTAACTAAAGAAGTTTAAGAAAAAAGTTAATTAAAACTTACAGAAACCTAGAGATTTCTGATTGAGACTCTTGCATGTGGTAGAAGACTAAGCGAGTCGATGCATGGTAGGTGAAGTTAGGCAGATTTAGATAAGATTTAATTTTATAGTCAGGGTACTTAACCAGTGGAACAAATGGTATAGGAATATGATGGGCTCTTTAGAGCCTGAAGTCTTTTAAATTGGAATTGGAGGTCATTTAATACAATAAACTGTTGCTTTAGCACGAGTTTATAGATTTAATTTGGAATCATGTAATTCTGTTGTCTGAGTTATTCAGGAGGTCAGCATAGATGATCGTAATGTTTTTCATAGCCCTAGGTTCTATAAATCTCCAATTTGAGCACTTATCCATGTGAGAAAGAGCAAAATACTGGATTAGCAAAGAAGAACACAGTAGATCTGAACATCAATGATGCTGTGAAGAACTGTCATTCATTTATGAGATATCTACTCAGAAGACGTTCCATAGGTATGGTGCTCAATTAGCTAATGGGAGGAAGATGTTGACATTGAAAGTAGGAGGTGGGAGGGGATTTTAAAAGCATATCTGCACCGTGCAATGCAAAAGTAATTAGCCTATGTGCTACTAATAAAGTTATTCTGTTACTAGCACTGAAGCTAGTGTTTCTCAATATGCCATGTAAATACACTAGCTGATTTTGTGCTAGTTCAGTTGTCTCTAACATTAACACTGCATTGCATGGCCTCGGTGAGCCCTTGGAGTTGAAGTTAGCTTTCTTTGAAGGATTTTATTTTTGAGGAATTTCTTCTGTTTGTGCAAGGAAGAAATGTATAATGCTTGTTGATTTCTTTTGGAGCAACTGCATGAATATTTTCCTAGGGAATACTTGCTTTTAACTAGAGCTCATTAATCTCTTAATAGATTTTGTTCATCTACCTCATATAGTAGCCTTTATGCCTATATTGCCTCTGATAAATTCACTTTAATTACTGCTGTTCAAGTCAACAAAAAAGAGTAACCAGGTAGAAGTGATGCTAACATTAGTTCCTGTGACTCTGCCTCTCATATTTGGGCTTGTGTGCAGTTGGTAGATATACAGACTGCCAGTATAGTTAACCATACTTGTTTTATGTTTTTAGAGGGAAAAGGTTTGATGGTTAATGTAAGGTGATCACTTCAGCATCTCTTCAGCCCCTTTAGTATGTCTTTAATAAGAAAGCAAAGTATCTGGACTACAGAAGGAAAGAAGGCACTTGTTTCACCCTTCATTCACAGCCTGAGCATGTCTGCTTTCGTTAGGGCATTTGTGTGGTGTAGTGAAACCTTTGCCTTGTTTCCTATGGATAGGGATACAAAAATTGCCACCTTGCTGAAAGATGGGAAACCCGCTCTGTCAGTTCACAGTGCAACAACAGATGTGAAGGATGGGAGTGGGAAGTAAGGGAAGGGAGGTTGGTGCTAAGTACTGGCATCACTGAACAGTGTTTCATCTTCATCCTATGTCATTCTTCTATGCTGAGAAAGAGGAATGCTCCTGTCCTCCATGGGAGGTGCTTCATTCTCCTGAACTGGAAGTCAGTTGCAGTAGAGATTAGAGGCAGCCCTCCGAGCCCTCGAAGAGGAGGCAGCTGTCAGCTGAAAGAAGCAGCATCTTTTCAAACAACCGCTACGTCCTCCTGGAGACAGCGAGAGTTGATAGTCAGCCAGGTCTTGCAGCTCCTCAACCATGTATACATCTGCATAAAGCAAAATGTGAATATGGGATAACGGGTGTTTTTAGAGCAGGCTTCTCAAAAAAAAAAAAAAAAAAAAGTCTTGACTTGTATTTGCATGAAGGTAGTAATGCTTATCTCTACATTTAATTGTAATGTGATTTCCTCAAATGAAACTTTCAAAATGAAGAGTAAAATACCAGGAATCTATAAAGTAACGGATATATCATGAATGGGCAAATTGTTCTTCATCTGAAACAAATTTTATCATGCTTATGAATTACTGGAGTATGCTATCCAAGTGCCATATCATTTGTTAGAGTTTTCTTTACCTCTAGCTCTGTGCTGTGTAAAGTCTAGCTGAGCTAACAAGTAGCATATCACTCTTGGGCATGTCTGATGTTTCTACCCTGACACCATTTTCTAGAGCTGTAGGAGATAGCTTTTGCAGCTGATGGGGACAACTGAAACTCCTCTAAAGCTAATGCTCTTGTGTGCATGTGTTGATCTGGGTAAGTTTAAAATTAGATCTGCGAAATGACTCATATTTTGATGTCAAAAGGTATTTCTTTTTTACCTTGCTCCTAATTTACTGTTTACTTAGTGATATCCAGTGCTTGCCTTTGGTGCTGCTTAACACTTTCTCCATACAGTGACAAGATGCACGTCTACTATTAGCTGGTTTTGCTTTTTGCCACTAATGTGTTGTAATGTCAGAGTGTGTGTGTGTGTGTGCACGTTGGTGTTGGATTTAGGAAGATAATAAGCCACATAGAACAGTTTGCCTGTTTTAATTTAAAATGTAAAAAATGTCAAAAAAAATTCCAAAAATAAAAACTTCTTTTAGGTTCCTCCATTTAAAGGACAAATAGCTTGAATATTCAAGGTTAAAATTTTATTTTAAACTTTAAATAAATTTTTAATTTGCCAGTTAACTCATACATATATAATATATACGTGTATATATATATACACTTCTTATATGGATATGTTATTTCTTTGGTTTATACTTGGAATTCAGGATGTATCAATGAGATACCATCAGAGATTGTGTTTCTTTCTATGAAGCAAAATTGAGTGGAAAATGCAGCACGATATTTTTATTCTTTAGTGTCAAAACCAGACACGGCTAGTGTATTTATTATAATTTCTGTGTTTTAAGTGGCAACATTTGTTGTTCTTCCTAATATGCTTAAAATAAGATAAACAATTTTCAGTAAGTACTTCATCTTGTGCATGCAAAGTCATAGACTTTCTGCTACATGTTCTGTATGTTGTGAGTACTTAAGTATTTATTTTTTTGTTTTACTCATCTTTTGTGAGCCATCATTGCCATATTACATGGTGCTTCTTTCAGAATGATTCCCGGAGCACATAATTAGCAGTATGCAGTAATTGAAAATAATTACTGTTAAATAACAATATAACATCCCAGTTATTTTTCTTTCTTTTACCCTTCACATATAGAAAAGATAAGTAAATTAATTTTGGATTTTAGTTTTTATTCAGTTTTAGTTTATTTGGTATTTTTATAGCAGTTTGGTTTAATAAACTTGTTGATTTGTGCAGATAGTAAAAGCTTTTCTACCTGTATTGCTTTTCTAATGTTTCTCATTTTCAAACATGATAGTAGAGGTGACCTCATTGTGTACCTCTTTTGTCAATTTTATAATATTAAGTTGAGATTTTGTTCTCGATTTTTTTCATTTGTCACATATATCTTTTTGATGCATTTTTTACAGTATTTTTGAAGCTTTCACATGGAAGTAGGAAATATTTTTTAGCAATTTTCCTTGGATATAAATTTTAAAAAGTTTTATTAAGTTGAATATTTTAGGTATTTACTCAAATGTGCAATACTGTTTAGAATTTTTGTGTGTGTGTGTGTGCTTTGCACTGTGTGAGAGGAGTATGTACATTAATTTATACCTAAAGTGAAAACAAAGCGTCTTGAGATGTATGGAAATATGCCTGGTTTAAAAATGTGGAATTTAGACCAAATACAATAAAGACTGTGGCTATACCAGGAAATATTATATCCTAAATTTATAATTATTGCATATCTTTATAAGTCTATGGGTATTTTTATTTGGAATAAGCATGGCCATGAACAAACTTCTAGTGATATAAATCCATTGGTAAATTACATTATGTAAACAAGTTGGAAGTACGTATGCCATGTGCAAACTGCTGTGCACTACACCAGGAAAGGGTCTAAGTTGGCCTATGCTAACATGTTAATTCCCTCTCTGTGAACAGAAAAGGAAGCAGAGTGGAAAACAATGTAAAAAACATGTTAACATTGCTATAAAAAGTAAAAATCATCAATTATTTTTAAAATTTCACCTGCTTTGCAAAGAGACAATAAAATCATGACTTGATTTCATAATACTTAATATGTTGAAAACTTTTCAAAGTAAAGCCTTTATATTTAGGAAATTGAAATCAATCAATTCAAATTCTATAATTTTGAACTGTTATTAAATAAAATGCAGTTCAAAACACGTAAATTTCTTACTTTTCGATGTTCTTAATATGGCATGTTCCTTTGGATAAGCGACAAAATAGAGCAATCGTGGGAATAAAAGGGCCTTTAAACACTAACATTTAAAGTGCCACCTCCGCTTAAACGAAAAGGCAAACGCAAGAATCTTGCAGGTGTTCAGCAGGGTGTGACTGTGATCTCACAACTCTGCTCATTTTCTCAAAGCTGTAAAGCTCTATGTGCAGGATAGAAATGTCTGAAAATCTTTCTCTAACAACTTGATCAAACTCATGCTCAGAAACGCATTCATTTGTAAATGTGAAACCTGCGGCTGTTTCTCCATTATGAAAACACAATCGCCGTCCCTCATCAAAGAACGCTTTTTCTGATTTTTCCAAATTTAAGTAATTCTATGGATTATGAAGGTATAGAACAGAACTTTAGGGGAAAAGTCTGTAGTAATGAATGCACTCCCTCTTCCCTGCTGCTTCCTACAGTATGTAAATAAGACTTGTAAACAGCCTAGAATCGGATTGAATGATGAGGATAAGACAGAGGTAGGTACTGCTTAAGTTATTATTGCAGCTGAAAGAAACTGTCATCAACATGCAGCTTAAGAAAACCGGGTTCAGATTTTACAGAATTAATTTTAATTAGTTTCCGATATGCGAGTAGTTTGCAACAGGATTTAATAAATGCTGATTTCACAAGTACAAGTCATACTAAAAAGCAGAAGCATTGAGGTGAGCTGCACACCGTTTTGAAGCTGTTTGTATTCTCCTCATTGTACCATTTTATGAATGGTACACACTAGCACAGCTTGAAAACCACTGGTGTAAGAGAAATTACATGGTTGGGCCTCAGAATTATTTTTTTTCCTTGTTGTTGATCTTGCTATGAACATTTTCATTCCAAAGTAGGATTTGCTCTGCTAGTCTTAAATGATGAGTAAAGAAAGAGTGGGAGCTTTGGAACCAAACCATTTGGCACTGTTGCTCTGTGAGGATTGCTTAATGTGTGGATTGAGGACATGAGACAATTACAGAGTAATAGACGTTACAGATGGAAAAAGACCTGTTAGGTCATCCAGTCTGTCTCCTTACAAATTCAAGATTATTCCCTACAGAACATTTTCCAACATTTTGTTCAGTTTGGTTTTAAATATCCCAAGTGATGGAGATTCCACCACTTCCCTTGGGATGCTGTTGTACTGCTTCGCAGATCTCATTGCCAAGTAGTTTTTCATGATACTCAGCTGCAGTTTTTTCTTTACTTGTTTTTGTTATTACTCCTTGTCATTTATTTTTCTTTTCAAAAGTAGTTCTATAAATCAGTCATATAAATATTATGTGTAATTATTAGTATCATAATGGCTGTCTGTGTTGCCTCTTAATCCTCTGTAGTGACACTGTGTATTTTTAATTTTCAAATGTTTTTCTTTACATGTCAACATTGCCGGCTCTCTAATCACTTCCATTGGCCTTCTCAGTACACTTACTTACACATACCACTGCACATGAACACCTCTTCACAGTGAACCTTTTACCATTTCCTGGTGGACAAATGAAATGTTAGGAAATACTTTGGGTGCATTGGTACGGACCCGTGATTAGGGTTTCCATATTATTTCAAAGACGCATAGTGACAGTGCAACAAAGGGAAGAAGGAGTAGTCATAGTTTAACTGTTCTAAGTGTTCACGTGCGTACATTAGTGGTATTCCTCTGTGACAATATATAAACAATGTGGAAGTAATTCCTGAATTAATAAATGACTTTTTTCTGAAAAACTCCAGGTATAGACTTTACGGTCACAGCATACAAATGTAGGTTGCCACTGTTGCAGATGCTTATAAACTGATGTCGTTATGTTAACTTGGGAGTCAAAGTGTTTCCTGATAATTAGCTCTTTTCCCAAAATTTTTTTGTGATGCTGGTGTCAACTACAGTAACTCATAAGGGAGAGTAGCTGTGTTTTATCTTTAAACTTAGTATAGCCGCCAATTCCCACATGCATTTGTTATTTGAACAGGTGATTAATTCATTATACTCAATTAGCAGTTCGACCAGTTGCTATGTGACTTCTGAAATACTGTTGACCGTTATATGACATTAAGAACTGTATAGATGTTTTGGTGTGAAGTGTCATTAGGGAACGGTGGTCAGGCCGATTTGAGATTTACTAAACCTTTTCTCAGAAGTCAAATAAAGAATCTCTTTTCTTTCATTGCCACTCTGTTAATGTGTCAGAATTAGAAAATGCTGACATTTAACTTCTAAAAATCAAGAAGGCAGGAGGAATGAAGGATCTGTCTCCATCATTTGGACTTTTTGTTCTTGCAAAACTGTTTTCCAGAGCTGTGCATTAGTCTGTTCTGAAATGTCTCCATGGACATTGGTTTCTTGATGCAGCTTGGCATAAGTTTCTCATTTTTTTTTTTCTGTTTATTACGGTGTTGTTTACATTTTGCTCTACTCAGGTTTGAGTTTCATTGTATTGGGTTTGTGTGACAAGGTTTTGGTAGCGTGGGGTCTACAGGGGTGGCTTCTGCGAGAAGCTGCCAGAAGCTTTCCCTCTGTCAGACAGAGCTGATGCCAGCCGGCTCCAGGATGGACCTGCTGCTGGCCAAGGCTGAGCCCATCAGCAACAGTGGTAGTGCCTCTGTGATAACATATTTAAGAAGGAAAAAAAAAACAACCTCGGGAAGCTTTTGCAACCAGAGAGAGGAGTGAGAAGATGTAAGAAACTCTGCAGACACCAAGGTCAGTGCAGATGGAGGGGGAGGAGGTGCTCCAGGTGCCGGAGCAGAGATACCCCTGCAGCCCGTGGTGCAGACCATGGTGAAGCAGGCTGTCCCCCTGCAGCCCATGGAGGAAGGATGAGGGGGTGTAGAGATTCCACCTGCAGCCCATGGAGGACCCCATGCCGGAGCAGGTGGAGGCACCTGAAGGAGGCTGTGGCCCGTGGGAAGCCCATGCTGGAGCAGGCTCCTGGCAGGACCTGTGGCCCCATGGAGAGAGAAGCCCACGCCAGAGCAGGTTTGCTGGCAGGACTTGTGACCCCGTGGGGGACCCCATGCTGGAGCAGTCTGCTCCTGAAGGTCTGCACACTGTGGGAGAGACCCGCGTTGGAGCAGATCGTGAAGAACTGTAGCCCGTGGGAAGGACTCACGTTGGAGAAGTTCATGGAGGTCTGTCTCCTGTGAGAGGGACCTTACTTTGGGGTGGGGGCAGAGTGTGAGGAGTCCTCCCCCTGAGGATGAAGAAGCGGCAGAAACACCGTGCAATGAACTGACCGCAACCCCCATTCCCCGTCCCCCTGCCGCTGGTGGGGGGAGGAGGTAGAAACTGGGAGTGAAGTTGAGCCTGGGAAAAAGGAAGGGGTGTGGGGAGGTGTTTTAAGATTTGATTTTATTTCTCATTGCTCTACTCTGTTTTGCCCATGATGATAGTTGGTGAGTGATCTCTCCCTGTCCTTACCTTGGACCCGTAAGCATTTCGTTATACCTTTTCTCCCCTGTCTAGTGAAGGAGGGGAGTGAGAGAGCGGCTCTGGTGGGCACCTGGCCCCCAGCCAGGGTCAACCCACCACATTCATATAATTAAGGATCCTAATATCAAACTTGTTTTCATATTCTTTGTGCACAAAATGGACATGCTATGCAAAAATTGACAGGTTGGTTTACAAGGATTCCACCAACCAAAGCCATATCTCAAGAGAAAGTCTAAATTAACCATATGATGCTGCTGATCTGATGTCATTGATCTTTGTGAATTCTGTATTAGTGTTAGCTCTCTTAAATTCTCTGACTTTGGCACAAATGATGACACAGATAGTGAAATATGTGGTTTGAATGTTAGACAATTTTGTGTATCTCCAGTTCATATGTACAGAGCATAATTTATCTTAATTGGGAAACTGGAGTCTTTAGTCTGATTTTCAGCCAAGCACAAGTCTTTTCAGTGCAGTTGAAAAGGGAGATTTTCTTGAAACTGAGAACTGGATGCATTTGACCATGCTTGAGGATGTAACATGAGGCATGGATGCGCTTTCCAATACACGTTATTCAGGGCTTACATGGTATTAGATTCATAAAATTGCTCAAAGATCATACTCCAAATCCAATAAAGAAATACCATAATCTGTGAACTGCTCTACCAGCATGCATTGTATTATTCCATGAGTAATAACTATGGTGCTACATCAACCTTCTTTTATGCAACCTTACTTAAAAAAAGCAAAAAAAATTAATTCAGCATTCACATCAAGTAGCATATCCAGCCCAGCTCATGAGTGGAGAGATGTGATGGTATTTTTATTAAACACAAATGTAGAAGAATTGAGTTCTCAATTCTCTTGGAATTCTCAAGTTTGAGTGGTGATCCAGGACATTGGATAGCTGTGGCTACCTGGATGGAGATGATAAGTATAACACATGCTAACAATCATACTGCTTCTAATACAGCAAAAAGTATATTTCTTGCGTGCAGTCTGCTTAGCCTTCTCAACTCCCTTTGTAGCCACTGAATTGGGAATACAGTATTTACTGCTGACTCCTTCCTGTAAAATGGAGAAGAAATTCAGCTGTGTTTATGTGTTTAAGGAGGAGGAGTTAATCATTATGAGGCAAATGTTAATTGTAATAGCAGTTAGGCCTACATTTTGTCACCTGGGTCAGACTGTGCTACATTCACGCCCTTGAAGAAGCTTGTCATATCCAAAAAGTAAGACTAAAATCATTGTAATTCTGACCAGCACAACACTGGTCTCTTTTCCCTGCTGGAAACTGTAATCAGTTTGAAGGGTTTTGTTCATTTGTGCAAACAGGAGATGCCTAGCAGAGCTCCAAAATCCTGACAGTAGGCAGCACTTTCTATCTGCTCCATCAACCAATTGAGAAAACTCCTTTTTATTGGCTATTGTGGAGTGTTTCAGGAAGGTTTCCACTCTTTCCAGGACAGCTCGTGCATTTGCTATCACAGTGGTTGTGTTCAGCATCTCTGATGAAGATAAGGCCACCAGCTCACTCAACCTATATGAAAAAAGCCTGTAACACAACACCATAAAAACAAGTAAGACCTCTCTTGAACTGTGAAGATCCTGGAATGTTCTCACTGCATGGCCAAATATATCCTTGAAAATGGTAGCTATTGTAATACTTTTCAGGACCAGTATGGCATCTTTGCAAATGATTGTATGCACGTCTGTTCCATTTCTTCATCCCCTGAAGTTGCGGAAATGAGAGTGGGTTCGCTGCAAGTTCCTGGAGAAAGTGTCTTTTCTACCCCTTTCCTAAAACAGGTAGACATTTTCTTGGAAGTTTCCTTGCATCTTCCAGGCCAGAATTCCATTATAACACCTATGTTACTTTAAAAAGGGATGTTATAGCACAGAAAGCAAGTTTGAAGATCCTCACTAAATTTAAAGGGCTTAGTTTTCTGTTTGATGTTGACAGTGAGATTATTATTATTAAATTGATTACTGGTCATATCCTAATTTTCAGTGATACAGTCAATATTAAGTATGTAATTTCTCTTCCAAATACATGCTGCAGTTCAATTTTCTGGGTACATTTGATTGTAATTGTAATTTCCCTTGCATCCTGACACCAAAAACAGTGCAGTGACCCAGCAAAGAATTTTGTATGTCCATGTCTTCCTCCCATTACCCTGTAATTTTTAATTAAATGGCAATTGGTAGTAATTGGCCATTATTCTTCTATCACAAATGTGTGCATGCACCATGCACATTTGAATGCAAGCTACAGCTGCTTCAGTCATGCTTTCTTACCTACTTTGTCTCACAAAAATCATGATCCTGGTTTGTCTTGTTGAACACATGACCTTCTGTAAGTATATCCAGTTATTCCTAAATATATAATCAGTTGTGGACCAAGTCTTCATGTTGTTCCTTTAGATTTCTGGTGTGGCCACAACTGACTTGATTTTATCTAGCTGCTTGATCTCAAACCCACCCACAAGCTGGAAATCATGGAGTAATGGGTTGAGGCAGACCCACTTCCTGATCCATCATTTGTGCCAGAAATGTACATCTGAATATGGAGAAAGAAATGAAAAATCCATGTCATGTGAGTCTTGTTTGAAAGATTTAAAAAAACCCCAAACAAACAGCCACTCATAAAATTCTAAAGTGGAAATTGCAGAGGCGTACCAAGAAAAAGTGAATTGAGTCACCACCACCAGTTTCTGTAAACAAGTACGATCTATTATTTTCTTATACTACAAGCTTTAAAAAAGACTTCTAAGAGGCAACAGTCATGGCTGTCAATCCTGCTTTGAACCATTGTAGTTTTTCTTTGCAATTTTACCTTTTCCTGTTCTGACTCATTGACTTCTCGTATCCACTGTGTCCCTTCTAAGTGAGCTGCAAGCTGCCAGCTTCAAACGCTAGGCAATTTTCTTGCTGCAAAAGCCTGTCTGTCTGTCAGTTCTTATTTAATGGGGCACAGTTATTAACCTTAATTATACTTACAGTCCTTAATTACACTCAGGTGCAATTCTGTCTCAAAGTTCCATGTCACAGTGGACGTAATTTGCGGTTCTGCATGAATCTTCTTCATGAATTCTTCATGATGGTGGTCTTGTGGTTTATTTAAGGACTGGGTAGTTCCATCGCTTTCCGATTTAACACAGTCATGTAAATATAGAATACTGATTTCCAGTGCAAAATAGTTGTGTCACATGTGTGGTCTCTTTTTCTTCATCTGCAGGAAACAGGCCTGCTGTAAACAGCAGACCATTTTCTGTAACAATAAGGAAAACAATTTAAGGGTGTAATTTCATAGGTAGCTTAAAGCATTGTCTGCTGTCTTTCCCTTCTACATAATGACACAGAGAAGCTTGCTTATCTGGCTAAAAGTCCAGGAAAATGAAAATCAGTATTCTTCATGTGGACACATGACAGCTGCTGCAGTACAAGGACTTTCTGGAACACCGTCTAGAACACGAGGATTGTGGGGTTTTTTAAGGTAGCACATCTTTGATCAGTTTAATCTACCATGTTTATATTCTCAGTGTGTCCTCTCCTATAGAGTTTATTCTTTTTAATTTTGAGAAAAACACCCAACTAACTACTACTTGCAGTAGGTGCCTCTGGATTTGTGTTATTATTCACTTAGCTAAATATTTTGTTGTAGATTATATTCAACCATGGCCTTGCAACTCCTCTGTGCCCTGTTTAGACATGGGACAAAAGCGCTGATTATAATTTATGTGTAATTGCATGGCAAGTAAAACGGAGTATTATGTGTATTTCTGCTGTCTCTTTAATATATTGAGATTTGAGAAACTTGTATGTGTTTGCTTTCCCTAATATCTGAAATCTTGGAGCAGTGGAGTTAACGTCCCTGACTATGCACATCAGCAAATGCAATGCTTTTAGATGCTATGGTTGTTGGGGGTCTTAGAGGGATTCCTGCACTTCACTAAATCAAATAACCCTTTTCTATGAAAAATGCAATCTCCCCTCTTGATATCTGGTTCTTCAAATCTGTAGGTAGAAGACCTACTCACTGCTACTCATACCAGAATACTGCGTCACATACTTGTGCCCTTCCTCCCCACTTTTCACCAATACATCCAGCACCCTTTGGGTATTGTTTATCTTTGTACCTTTTCCGAATTGAGGGCCAAAGAGAGAGAAAATCCCTAAAGAATGTGTCTATATTCCTCCTCACTTTTAATTTTTTTTTAACCTTTCCAGTTTAATGGGAAAGTGTTAAAGTTCCACATGAATGTATGTGAAATAGCTTGGCATCCACAAATCATTTGGTTGCACCTTGCAGTCCCTACCCTGGAGGCTGAAGCATACTTGAACCTGGTCCCTCTGCTCCATCCTCATAACCTGTAAGTGGCAAAATTCTCAGGTATGTGGTGGTATCATTTACACAATTTTGGTTTCAATCTGCGCTTAAATATTTCTGTTCTTAAGAACAGAAAATGGGCTAAGAAGAGAGATTTCTTAGATGTTCCCATTGAATGATCATCTTTTGCATCTAACTAATTCTTTTTTCACCTGAGAGAATTTTCCCAACACATCTTTTTCATAACTATGCTGTGCACATCATTCATAGCTGATTTTTGTAAATCTTGATATCTTTTTCCAAAGATGGAATTTGATAGGTCTAATTTACAGTGGATGAACATGAAAATGAAACTAGAATTTCTTGTGTTGACAGAGACTGCTAGGATTTTCAGTAATGATGACTTAGGATACATAAGCATGTGTGGCTTAGAAAGTGATTAATATACAATGTTTTGACAGATTTTGCTTACTGTTACTGAAGTTGTTGATGGCTGGTGGTTGCTGTAAAGGTTAAAATAGTTATTTTAATATGGTTTGGTGAAGGAATCTGTGGAGTAATTTTTCTGCAAGTTTCAATTTCTGCTGAGTTTGGGGGTTTTTTTTATAAAATATATTCCTTTTGAGTATGCATTAATATTGAGAGATGAAAAGCAGAAAAAATAATTTGACCTTTCACTGTTGAAAGCATAAATATTTATCATTTTCTTCAATGATGTTTACTGGATTTGAAAAAGATTAAGTGAATAGTAATATTGAACACCTATAATATGTGGCCTTTTGACCTATGGTGAACTGTAATTGTTCTTTCTTAGTTAAAACACTTCCACATTGTTTGTAGGGATTTCCAATATAAATGCAGCCAGAATAAAGTGCACCAGCACTTCCCTACCATCTGGGAAAGACGGTATCCTTTCAGGACAGCTTGTTTGGAGTAATAGGAAGCATTACATATCACAGGACTGAGAAATGATAGTGCTAATGAGCTTATCTCTTCAGTAGTACTGAAGTAATTGCCCCCCGCCCCCAGATCAGCAGCACAGGAGATCTCTTGTTAGCAATAACAAACAGTAAATTATTGGTGTGGGTTATTATCAAATAATATGTGGTCATGGATCCGGTTTCTGCTCTAAAGCTTATGCACGAATATAAACCCAAAAGATGATTCTTGTTCAGAAGTGCTCAAAAAAGTGAAGAACAAAGAAAGGCAGATGCTCTACCTACATCATGGTGCTTCACCTGTAGGATTCATTTGCATCCAACCTGCCCACACAGTCGGATTGCTCTGTAGTTTGCTGTTGGTTATTATCTTCTGTGAAGCACAATGGGAATGGCTACTTGGAAGAGTGATGGAAAGGGTTAGCTGCTGCCACCAGTGTTATTCATCTACCTTGCATCAGTTGCTGAAGTTTGATATGCTGTCAAGAAAGATGTCAGCCAAAAACTAGCTGTGGGCTGAATGAATTACTTTGAGGAAGGCAGTCTGCTCTTACCTATTTCTTTGTTGTTTACTACTCAGTTATGGGAAGGGATTAGATATTTACTGTGCACACACAGTACAGTTGAACTTTATAAATCAAATGTTGTCAAGACTCAGTGAATTTATTGTGCATTTGCAGATTGACTGCTGTGTGCATATTTGTGTAGAAATGTAGGCAGTGGGACTCAAACCTGGGGGAAGGTAGGATGTCAACTGAACTCAAACTTGCCACTTAAATCTTGTTCTAGGAGAATATTACTCTTCTATATACTCACCTACAACATTAGACAGAAAATTTTTCTGCCCATGACTGAGTGCTCTGAGAGGGTTCTTCTCCTTAATCCCACTGATTTACTCCACTGCAGGTGTTTGGCTGTCTCTAGCAGTCCATCTATAATTTAATGGGAATCCTGAGCTTGTCCTCTTTGGGTCTAAAATTTGCAAAGTACATCCAGCTTCTCAACCCTGATACTTGACAGCACAGCTTGGCTACTGTTTTTTCGATGTCTCTTTCTTTCTTAGATAAGTGAGTGCCCCAAAATTAAACTGCATTTATTTAACTGAGCTTTGTTGAGTATCAAAACAGTGTATTTTCTTGCAATTTTAAACTTTATTTCTAATGTATTTTATTTAGATTACTTTAGATTGGGAATTAAGTACAAACTGTACTAGGAAGAGTAAAAAATAAAATCTTGTTGCTCAGAAGAGATAGTAAAATGAGGGCAATGTGTGCCAAACCTTGCTTCTAGATTTCATCTGAAAGGATCCGTCCTCTATATCTTTTCCTAGATTGTGATGCAACAGACATATGTAAGATGATTTAGAATTCTGGATAAATTTTAGAGGGTACAGCTGGGAAAATATGAACTAGAGAGAACAGAAAGGATTATAAGGAGGCTGAAGATTTAGTAAAGGAAGATGACAGGTTATGCTGAAAGGTCAACTATCAGACTGTAAGTACATCAATTAGTAGAATCCACTAAGGATTGTTCTTTGGCATTTTTTTTTTTTTTAATTATTAGGTGAACTATTTTTGCATGAAGAAGTAGGTGATTCCTAAAATTTTATTTTCTGATAACATATACTGAGGAAAGTGCCAAGAAAGGAAAAAAACTTTTTATGGTGCCCAGAACAACCTACATAGACTGTCCATGAACTTAGCTGGACATAAACTTTGCAGGAAAAAAAGAAACTTGTGAAAAGCCTTAAAAAATGGGCACTAATGTCAAGCAACATAGCTATTTTTAAGATAGCAATGTATCAAATCATGTTATATGTATAGTGTACTATATGATGAGATTCTCAGAAGCATAGCAAACGATGTTAGTAAAATTAAAATACAGTCCAATGAGAAAAGAAGGTTTATCATATATAAAGTAAAAAACCCTCCAAACTCTGTGACTTGAATTCAGCTGGC
Organism: Grus americana; assembly: GCF_028858705.1. Lineage (NCBI taxonomy): Eukaryota > Metazoa > Chordata > Aves > Gruiformes > Gruidae > Grus > Grus americana. Next base: position 33,553,523 of record NC_072853.1, on the reverse strand, counting down.
TTTCACTAAAGTTATGAAATGTTGTAAGTGTTCAATTATTTTTAACATGCTGACAATAAGACAAATGCAAAGTAGCAATGTTGAATGAAATATTACAAAGTGCTACTTGTTTTAAATGAGCTTAAGGTTGTGCATTAAAAATAAATATATTGAATTCTATGAAAAATCATATGTAATCATTTAAATAAAGGAGTTATTACAATACCGAAGTCCAAGAGACCCATTTTGGGATTTGTCTATGCAACCTTTATTCTGGCATTTCTTTCTTTATAGTCCTACACATTTTCCTTTTAATATATGGATTTCAATGGAATTATTATGAAATTTTATGTTATTCATTACTGCAATTGCTCTGCATTTTGGTTTTGTGTAAAAATCACAACAGAGCTATGCCATCTATATTGTAGTTCCAGTGCTGTCTTCTAGGTGAGGTTATGTTTTTTCACTGCTCGTTAAAGTCAAGCAGAAAAAATCATTGATATGTGTCAGTACCAAATTCTCGTACACACATCAAGTAGAAATAAATAAGAAAAAATAACCCCGAATACTACTAAGAGAAATGATAGTACTTGATAAAGTCCTTGGGAATTGCAATAGGTACAAATAAACCCTGCAGTCTTGGAAATGATCAATGGCAGGTAGGCAGTCTCCTTTTGGTTATATTTCTTCTATTGTTCTGGTATGGACAATTACCATGTCAAAGGACTTAACCAACTGCTTTAAAATGTCATTAATTTTCCTAAATGAAATGTATCACAGGAAATAGCTCCAGTGCTTAATTTCAGAAGCTTGGATAATATACTGTGGACCTATCTTGGGACAAGCAGTCCTCTAACATTTTGTTTGCCCTTGAGATTTAGAAGGAATCATATCTATAGTATTCATAATAAGTAGCAATTTAACCAAGTTCAAATTAGATGTGAACAAATGGATTAACAAGCACCTCATTAAAATTTTAATTTCCATTTCATTTATCACTTTTAATAGAATCAACTCTGTTTCAGGGTGGGGGAGGATTCATTTCCAAGTATAACATTAATTTCACTTGTTTTTATCAATAGCTTGATTTTTTTCTGTAAAAAATACTCAGTGTAGTTTCAAAATATCTGACCTGCACATAAAACTAATAAATGTTTAAAAAATAAGGAAAATCTAGATTGATTTAGTGGATATTTTTAAAGTATTGAACTTTACCATACTGTTGTCTGCAGTATTTTCCTCTAAGTGCTGATGTGTGCTCACTTGTAATGATTTTAAGAAGAATAAATGAATTTAAAATAAGCACATATTGGGGAGTTATTTAAATAATTTCACTGAAAATATCAGTGTAAATATTTCAGAAGTAAATTCTGACTTTTAAACTTTACATTCAGATTCCAACTTCAAAGAGATATTTTAAAGTACTTTGAATTCCTTGGGTAGCATATATCATAAACGTGCAGAATTTTCATAATTTAATGTTTCCTTTCAAATAAAGCTATTCTAAAGCTCCAATTTGAATATATCTATTACTGAAGAATGATTTTCTAGAAAAATGTGTCTTAAAAATGTGTTTTATTAACATATTTATTTTCAAGGGAAAAATAAAAAAAAAAAAATAGGAGTATAAGAATTGTATTTTATGGTGGTTCATTTGTCCTTTGAAGTTTCTGTATTCAGTCGTGATGTGTTCCAGGTGTCAGGTGCCACTTTTTAGTTACAGAAAGCTTTTTCTACAGGCATGTTTTTCCCCAAATATTTACTTCATGCTCTTTTCCAGTTTATACTGACCTGTATTGTACTGATCACTGAGAGAAATAGAATCATTGTTTAGGGCCCTTTTTCTATGTAGCACCAATATGAATGTCAAATTCTTGAGTCTCTATCAAATAATTTAGAGGGAGATTGAAATCACTTTAAATTTTTACACAGCATATGAGCAAGCAATTAGTTTTCACTGTAATGGCAGGCTGTGTGCTTGAGAGAGAGAAAAGAAGAATGGGAATAGTATTTCAGGCACTTGCAAGATTCTTCCAGCGCATTTTTTGAGCAAGAGAGAAAAAAAATAATATGAATAAACAAATGTTTGAAAAAGAATCCAAACAAAGAAGTATGTTGCTTATTTAAGATGGCGAACTATATGTTAGGCTTCATGGGTGTCAGTGCAGGTCAAGGCTAAACTTGGTAATGATTTTTGTTTTGTTTTGTTTTTTAATAAATATATTTAAATGTAGCTTCTCTGTAATATTGTAATCAATTTTAGACAGCTATTTTTCACTGAATTGATTTCAGCTATGGTGCAAAGATCTAAAACTGAAATAGGTACCATAGCATTCACTAGGATCTTAAAAAAAAACCCAAAACAAAAAATCCAACACCCCCCAGGAATTAGTTAAAAATAATGCCGATCATTCTAAGAGTAGCCATCTAGCAGAGTAAAACATGAATAACATGTTTCTCACTGTTTTTCAGTTAAAGTGATTCTGAGAACCCGGGAAAACTCTTAACTGGTTAAGAAACCCATAATTCAGGAAAATGTTCCGATTTCACATCTGAAAAATAAAGAAAGACTAAAGATAAAGAAACCTTGTGTGAGTGCATACATATATGCATGTGGTAGTGCTTTTGGCTTGCTGCCGAGAGTGGCTGACTACTTTTTTCAGGGAGGACTGCATGAGCAGGTTAACGAGGACAAAAGGCTGTCTGGATATAAGTGAGGTATCAGGTCAGATTAAATATGTTTTGAGACCTCTGTTCCACTGCTTCAACAGCCCGACTTTCTCTTCTGCTAGATGCCTTTATGCGTTTGAACTTCTGCTTGGCGAAAGAATAACTAGAATCCTTTCTTTCCCTCCAGTCTTCTTTTTGTTCTTGAGAGTTTTGTTTTGTCTCGCTACAAGTTTATGTTCTGTGTAATTATATCTCTGGTATAAAGATGTCTAATTTCATGTACCTTGATGTCACCCTAGGTCCACAAATTCATTTATATCATACAGATGCAGACCTAATTTATAATAGATGCCATTTTGTAAATCATACCTTACTGCACTATTTTATTCAGTAATGTTGTGACAGGTTCTAATCAAACTTTTCTTTCTAACTTGTTGGAGACAAAAGAATATGTCAAGGCACTAAAGGGTACTTTGAGTTATTAAGGTAAATTAATTCTAGTAATTGCCATGAAGATAGAAGATTGAAGTACAGGGTAAGGTTAATAAAGATAATTTAGACATTTTATTTATATATATACTTTCTGTTTCTGTCAGGATTTACATTTCCCAGAATGCCTGTTTAGTATGGATTTCAACTAGTGGACTGAATATAACCGAAGACCAGGCACATAGCTGGAAAAGTACAAATAACTTTTTGCTCCTTTTCCAGAAGCTACAGTTTCCTCCTGTAAAATGAAGTCACAGTTTATTGAAAAGATGTCGTGAAAAAAAAAAAACCCACCAAAAAAAACCCGAACAAAAAACAAATAAAACCAAAACCCAGAGAAGAACAAAACAAGTCTGTTAAGCTCATTTGGCTGGGTATTTTCAAAGACACAGCGTTGTCTCTCTGCTGTTAAAAAATCACATGAAAAACCCAATCCTTTAAGGAAATGTCTGTCTTTTACAAAAAAGCAGATGCAGTGAATAAGCATTTCTGTTCTGAGTATTTTTGTTCTGTGAAGTACCAATACACAGGATGATGATGAAATATTGTCATCAAAGGCAAGTCTCCAACACTGACAGATATTTTTTAACATCCTTGTGATTGAAAGACTCAGAGCACTTTTCTTTTTGTATCTTTTTAGCGTCTTAATCAAAATGTCTAAGGTACACAGCTGAATGCTTACAAAAGTCTAACTAGTCTCTGGGGGCCTATGATGGCTTGCACATTTATGATGTTATTTGACGGATTATACATTAGGCCATTTCAAGCATTGTTCAAGTCAGTAGACAATCCAAAACCATAGTGCAAAGCGGTTTTTAGTAAAAATTCTAGTGAAAAGATTTCTTCCCACTTAAGTGAATGTGTGGCAATAATATTTACATAGAAGTGCTCTTCTGATGCCTGCTATGATTTAAATCTTTAGATCTTGAGATTGATAGCGTAGATCAGTTTCAAACTTGGAGATTATCACAGAATCATGTAACGATTCAGGTTAGAAGGAACTTCAAGAGGCCAACTGCCTGCTCAAAGCAGGATAGGCTGTAAGTCAGACTTTACCCAGTGAGGGCTTGAAAACCTCCAGGGATGGAGTTTGCATAACCTGTCTGGGCAACCTACTCCAGTGCATCACTGGCCCTCAGGGTGAAAAGAAATTTCCCTATATCCAGTCACAACCTTTCTTGTTTGGCCTTAAGTGTTCATTGTGTGTCACAGTGTGTGTGCTCTGAGCCCTGACCATCTTGGTGGCCCTCCACTGAGCGTAGTCAAGTTTATCAGTGGCTTTCTTGTAGTGGGGGAGGTGGCAAAATAGGATGCACTACTCTAGATACCAATTTGCAAGTACGGGGATAAAGTGCCGAAGGGGAGTAATCACTTCCCTGATCTACTGGCTGTGCTCCACATGGCTTAGGATGGTGCTGGCTGCCTTTGCTACCAGGATACCCTACTTGCTTATTTCAGCTCGCTGTTTGCCAAGACAGGTCTTTTCCAGCGGAGCTGCTCCCCAGGCACTCCATCCCCAGCCTGTAACGGTGCAAGGGCTTCTTCTTTCCCAGCTGCAGGAATTAGCTTTTGTCCTTTTTCAATGTCGTACAGTTTATGGTTAGCCGTTCCTCTAACCTGTCCAGGTCCCTCTGACTAGTAGCCCCACCCTCAAGCATATCTACTGATGCTCCCCACTTTGGTGTCATCTGCAGACTTGATGAGAGCGTACTCCATTGCCTCCTCTGGGTCATTGATTGGGATGTTAAAGAGGAGAGGTCCCAACACAGACCCTTGTGGTACTCCACTTGTTGCTGGCCTCCAGGTAGAGTTTAACACATTAACCACTACCCTCTGCACCTGACTAACCAACCAGTCTTTTAATTTGCCTAGATGTCCATACATCCAGACTAACAGCTTGTGTTGGGTACAAGAATATTGTGGGAGACAGTGTTTAAAGCTTGCTTGTCAGTAGTAGATCCCAGACACAGTTTAAATGTGCTGGAATGAAGAAAAATGTTGATGCCATTCAGGACTTTTCTGTTGTTTCTGTCTGGAAGATAGTCCATACCCCGATGGGCAAAATAATAGCCTTTTTATACAAAAAATGTGTCTGAAGCCAAATTGTTTATGATTTGCAGATAAGCTGTTTAGGACTGGTGTATCACTGCTTGAAGAAATTTGATAGTTTATTATCTCTTGATAGAGATCATAGACTTAGGATATATTGAAGTATGAAAGCCTCCAGTTCATCCAAAATGTGTTTTAAAACTATCATCTGATATTCACATATAATAAGTTTGGAACATCCCACAACAGAATAGGAAACTTTTTGACATGAAAATCCATGCAGGAGCGAGGAAGTGATTTTCTTATGAGAATCTGAAAAATCTGTGAACTCAGGCAGTCTTTTGTTGCTGTTGTTTAGTCATCCATTATTACTTTTAAAACCAAAGTGGTACTCTTGGCTTGCTTTTCACCAAATCAAGGCATTTTATTTCCTGCATATTATTTATCTCTTTTACTAAGCAGTTTTTTGAAGGCCTGGATTATATTTCTTTTCTTGTCAGGAAAACCTGGCTTGCTGAAACTTAAACTTTTTTCTTTCAGTATCGCAGAACCTCCATTAAAAAATAAATGCATCATTTTGACTTGACATTCACAGTACTCCAGTTGGATATGTTAACAAAGAATTTGCATCCTCTGTTTATTCCAAAATGGCCTTATGTTTTCATTTTGATCAGTATACAACTGTGTGTTTTTACCAAAGCTTTATTTCTTTCCAAGTAGCAAAACTCAGCCTTGTAGAACTCTTTATATTACATTTATGTAGAAGGTCTATTTTCAAATCTTGTGCAGATACTTAAAAACCAAACAAGCAGGCCAGTAGGGTTATTTACCTTTCAGTAAGTCAGATTTATTTTTAGTTGTTCTGTACGGGTATTTTCAACAGCCTGCCCGTTTTTGTCAGAACTCAGCATTTTACCGTCTGAATTGCAGGTGAAGAAGGAACTAGATGATGGTTGAGATCGCTATGGCTTTTGTTCTTGTGTGTACAAATGCTACAGAAACTTCTAAGTAAGACTTTCTGAAATTCAGAAATTATTTGTGTAGCATTACTGTGATACATATAGATATCCTGGCAGTCCAAGGTTAGGTTATGAGACCCCACCTGGAGTACTGTGTTCAGCTGTGGGACCCCCAGCACAAGAAAGACAGGGACCTGCTGGAGTGGTTCTGGAGGAGGGCCACAAAGATGATCAGGGGATTGCAGCACCTTCCCTGGTGCACCATCTCACGGGCTGAGAGAGTTGGGGTTGTCTAGACTATAGAAGAGAAAACTCTGGGAAGACCTTATAGCAGCCTTCCAGTACTTAAAGGGCACCTACAGGAAAGCTGGAGAGGGACTGTTTATAAGGGCAAGTAGTGACAGGACAAGGGGTAATGGCTTTAAACTGAAAGTAGATTTTAGATTAGATATTAGGAAGAAATTCTTTACTGTGAGGGTGGTGAGGCACTGGAACAGGTTGCCCAGAGAAGTTGTGGACGCCCCATCCCTGGAAGTGTTCAAGGCCAGGTTGGATGGGGCTTTGGGCAACCTGGTCTAGTGGAGGGTTGGAACTAGATGATCTTTGAGATCCCTTCCAACCCAAACCACTATCATTCAACGATTCTATAATTAGGGTTTTTTCAACATACATTTATAGTATTATAATCCAATATTGCCATGCAGGGTTGCTACTACTAGAGAAGGTATTTAGAAGGTATTAGAATTTTGAGTCTGTCACAGTCTTTTGTCCTGTCTTTCAGATGGTATAGACAAAGCAGCTGGTTCTTCAGATCATCTGACTGCTAGTTGGATGAGAGTTATGATCTGTAGCTCAGCCTGGATTAGATGAACTGTTGGCTGACTAGTGGAGCTGTTCAGAGAAGGTGACTGACATAAAAGCAACTCATGCCATGGTACACTGATATGATTCAAAACAGTTTCTTTTTGACATATTTCTTATTCATACTTCTTATCTCATGTTTGTTAAACCCAAAATGGAATATTTCATTTTTATTTTGAGTGGCTTTCAACATGTTACCTTAATGTTGTCATGGTAGAAGGGAGAAGGAGTCTTTGATTTGTTATTGTTGAAACCACCAGCGTGTTGAAAACCAGGTGCTGTCTCTGTAAACCTTCCAACATTGCTGATTCTTACTAGAGGCTTTGAGCCCCTGAGAGTGGCTTCTGTGACTACCTGTCCTGTGCCCCTGCAGTTTTCAAGGCTGGATGCATTGACAAAAAAACCTTCAAGAACTCTGGTCTTAAGTCCAACCATGCAAGTTTGTGGTTTTCTTTTGGGTTTGTTTTATGCCTGTGGTCTTTCTCAGTCTTCTCAGCACCTTTGCTTTTTACTGCCTTACAACTCTTGACAGCCAGGGTGGTGGGGAAGTACTGATAAAGACAGAGGAGAATACCTTTCACATTCGAAGCTTTTTAAATTATGTGGAAAAATGTTAAAATGAGAGTGAAGAGTTTAAAAAGGCGGCTTAACTTATTATTGGCTAAATTGTGTGGCTATATAGGATTTATTCATTTGGGGCTGCTCTGCTGCTGTAAATTCTGTTATGTTTGTGTTGTTCAAAGCATATCAGTGAACATAACCACAGTAATTAACTAGGAAATAAAGATGATTCTTTCTATATTAATGTACTTAAAACATGGGGAAACTTAAGTCTGATTACTTACTCTTTTTAACAGGATTCACAGTCCTTTCCCCAACTGACCTATACTTTGTCCACTGTACCAGGACAAGCTCTTCCAGGTTGGCATCAGTCTTCCTATTGAATCTGCGCCAATAATCAGACTACAATTGAAGATCTGTTGGGTCCAACAGTACAAGAAGTATAACGACTGACTGGGAAAATCAAATCCATTATAAGAAACATAATTCACATTTTTGTTTCGTTTAAAAATGTGCAATATTAAAAATGTTAACACAGAAAAGGTTGTTTTGTACATGTTTTGAGTTAGGCATTGAACAAAATAAGTGTTACTGAGTAATGATACTGCTGATTGACTTGCAGGATATAAGTATGATGAAGTGTATAGATGTAATCAATCATTTATTTAGTGAAATGTATGGCAAATATATTAGAACAGAAAATTTTTCTTTACCACTTAGTCTATAACTTGTGATTTTGTCATTATTTGAGTTCCTGTGAGAGCAGTTGGACTGTAAGAGAGTTAAAAACAATCTCCATTTGCTATTACAAATGTTTAAACTTCACAGAAGAGCTCATTAAAATTATAACTATTGTGTGAAATTCCATACTATATTACTAATTTGCTCTCTTTCATTTTATTTCCTATAAAAAGCAGTCTTCTAGTGTCTAGTCTAGCAGCCCATGACTTAATAATTAGATTTATACTTCCTGTCTGTAGTGTTGAAAGGTCAGTGGAATCAAAAAACATTGCCTTTGGCCATCCATTATGAGTCATAGACCTACTCTCCTTTGTTGAAAGCAACTATCAGACTATCTAAGAGGTATTCCTTTCAAAGTTGCAATGCTTTCTTTGTTTCCATCATAATCAGTGGAGTAAAATCTCCCAAGAATTTGGAGCTTCTAAGCAATTTGCTGAAACAGCAAGTGATCTGACTGACCTTAGCTGCCCATTTTGCCAAGTCTGAAGAAAAGCTGGTTTTAAGACAGGCAATGTCAGGGTAACATGCATAAAAATTGTGTGTTTCTTTAACTATAACTTTAAAGAAAGAATGTTAGCATTTGAAATGCTTTGAAATATCAGTCACTAAACATTATTTGTAATTTCAGTCTCTTACTGGAAATCCAATTCACTAGTAAGTTATTTCCTATACAGTTATTTCCTGAAATAAAAAAGATAGTAAAACAAGGTAACAAGATGGATTTGTTAAGAGTTTATTAAGGACTTGATGGAACACTTTGCTGCCAGTGGTCATCAAGTTACTATATCAATTTTAATATCCATACTGTATGTACTCTGAAGTAATATTTGGATGCTACCTCTGAGTATGGCTTCTAAAGAACATTCTGCCAAAGTGCAGAGTTTGATGCTTTTATCTTGGAATACGTGGCTTGTATGCCAATTACCTGAGTGCCTAACACCAATGTTGAATGTACTAACTTAAGTACATTGACCCTTGCACTCCAACCTTCTGGGCACTTCTGGTTTACAGTCTTAACTGTCCAGGGACCATATAACAGTTAAAGCAAAGAACATGCCAGCTTTGCAGTGGAGTGTCATCAGCATCAATAAAAGGCGCAAGAGTGCTGTAGATCAATGGTAAACCTTAAAAACATCTACCTACAATTCTCTGCCCCGGTTTCTTTGCCAAACACTAAACGGCTTTGGGTGCTATTCAGTATCCTTTTCTGGTTCAGACTTTTTGTTTTTTCTTTCCTCCAGTTCAGCCATCTCATTCCAGTGATAAGACCTAGTGAGAATCTCTCTTAAAAAAAATAAGAAAAAACTCTCAGAACTCTTTCTCCTGTTGTTTACACTAGGATTTGTCACGTTACAGTTTGAGAGTAAGATTTCTGCTTTCTAGTGGAATGTCTGAGAAATACAGCAACCTCATTTAACTTTGAAGTTCACCCTGGTTTAAGCATAGGGCTGAGCCAAATAACCTGAGAATGTCACTCTCAACCTAAATTATGAGACAAAATACACTGAAAGTGTACTTCAGACTCCGGTTCTGCTGGATACACTTCTTGTTCCATGTTAGCAAAACTATGCTGTTCTTAATACTTCTCTCATTTAGGTGTGCACCATGATTTCTTAGTAATATTATTTTATGTAGAATAATGGTTTTGCAGAGTTTACCAAGAGGAAATAGCTTTTGGTCAGAGGGCTTATCTAAACTGCTCACATTTTTTCCAATTTATCCATGCTCTGTTAAGTCTCTTAGACCAGTAATATTAGTAGAATTCTTAGAAATAAGTCTATAGCATTTATATGAAGTGAGAATTAAAACCATTGCATACATTTTCAACTTGGGAATCAAGTTAGATGACTGGTTTGGGAAAAATCCTGAAATCTTAATGAGAGTAGCATCCTGACAGCCTTCTATTTTAAGGGAATGCTAGCCTGTATATTTAAAACAACATTTAAAACTCTGGGGCCTGTTTTGAAAGGCCAAATGCCTTTGCTCTAGTAGATTTTGTAGACTTTAGCATGTAGACTTTTGAATTGTGTCACTGGATCACACTCAAACTCTTGAAGAGTGGCCAGTACTGAAGGACTAGAAATGTTATAATAAAGCAAGCATATTGTGATTACTTTTTGGGTAATATTGTCCAAGCTTCTAGCAATGTTCATCTTAGTTACAAGTAATATTACTGTGTTTTATAGCCTTTAAAATTTTGTTCTCTGTTTTTCTTATTGAGTTACTTTTTAAACCTATCAAAATGTATGTATGCATTGGTAATTATTACCACACTTCTATCATTATGGTACAAAGAATAGTATTTCCTTGTTTTGAATAATTTTGATTATTTCCTTTAAAGATTTTTAATTCTTTTGTTATGGGAATGTATAAAATATTCCTTGCTTTCTTTCATCATACTACTCGTGACTTTATAGGTCTTTATCATATCTCTTCTGAGTTGGCTATTTTTCCAGATGGACATCAAGTTTATCTCTGGCTGTCTGGAAGCTGTTCTGGACCTTGTTAGCCCTTCATTTGCATTTCATAAGATTAGATATTGTTTTATGATTGAAAGCAGTAGGTACCAGAATATAGGGATGTGGGTGAATGAGTGCTGTAAGAACTACCATATCAGTGGGTGGAGTCTGTTTAATTCAATGTTCTGCTCCAAAAGGGATCGTAAGAGGTCCTTGGGAAGGAGAAAAAAAGACTCAAGTAATTCATATGTATCCAGAAGCTAACTAATTCTGATCTTGATTATAGCCTCTGCTAACATGTACAATATGACATCTAGCTTAGAGGTCTGTGGGTGCTGAAAATTCCCTGGTACCTTTTATGAGGATAGTCATTGCTTTTGGTATCCTGCATTCCTGTAACAAAGGGAAAAAAGAAAAAGCTTACATACTACCATTAGTAATTCAGATTGCTTATTCCTGGGTTGTATTAGAGTATGTGGATGAATGCTGCCTGGTCCTGGTGACTGATTAAAGTCTACCTGTTTGTACAATAACCTCTTTTGCAGTTCAATTTCAGACAGACCCCCTGTTGCAGCCCCGTCTGTCCCCAAAGGATTCCAATACAGTCATCATCTCAACTCTTTCTACAATGAATGCCAGTACAGAGGCCTCATTTAGCGTCTGGGCAATGAGTCTGAGCGCTGCTGTTGTATCAAGGTTGTCAGCTGGTCTTACAAACTCCCTGACAGAGTTTTTACTCCTGATGTTTTGGAAAGAAAAAAAATAGCATTAGATTTAGCTCCTCAAGGTTGTTAAGATTCCTCCAGATTCTTTACGATTGTTAAGATATCTAGGGGTTTTGGGTTGTTTTTTTTTTTTTCCTGTCTTCCCCTTGACTTGCTTTTTAATGTTTTTTTTTTTACATTTGATTTGTTACAATTTATTTCTATTTTCTTTGCTTAAATTCAATGTTGGCTTTTTTTTTTGTTTGTTTCTTTAACTGCCTCCTTTGCTTTGCTATTTAGTCAATCTGACATTCATACTGATATTTGTTCTCAAAATCAGATTAAACCAGACAGTACACCTATCATAGTGTCCATGGTACAGAATTGCCCTTTCTATGGTGGGTGGTGATAGCTAATTTTTTTTTTTAAAGAATTATGAATCATAGCTCCAGATCATTCCTATAAATTCTGTATAGAATAATAGTGATTAGTTCAGCATTTATGGCTACATCCATTTTGTTTTCCAGTGCAGATTTGAACATATACTTAATTCAATATCATAGAATCATAGAGTTGTTTCAGTTGGAAAAGACCTTTAAGATCATTGAGTCCAACCATTAACCTAGCACTGCCAAGTCCACCACTAAACCATGTCCCTAAGCACCACATCTATGTGTCTTTTCAATACCTCCAGGGATGGTGACTCAACCACTTCCCTGGGCAGCCTGTTCCAGTGCTTGATAACCCTTTCGGTGAAGAATTTTTTCCCATCATCCAATCTAAATGTTCCCTCAGCTGCCTCTCATGAGATTTGTTTTCTAGACCCTTCACCAGCTTCATTGCCTGTCTTTGGACATGCTCCAGCACCTCAACGTCCTTCTTGTAGTGAGGGGCTGAAAACAGCATTCGAGGTGCAGCCTCACCAGTGCCGAGTCCAGCGGGACGATCACTTCCCTACTCCTGCTGGCCACACTATTTCTGATACAAACCAGGATGCTATTGACCTTCTTGGCCACCTGGGCACACTGCTGGCTCGTATTCAGCCAGCTGTTGACCAACACCCCCAGATCCTTTTCTGCCAGGCAGCTTTCCAGCCACTCTTCCCCAAGCCTGTAGTGTTGCATGGGGTTGTTGTGACCCAAGTGCAGGACCCAGCACTGAACTTTGTTGAACCTCGTACTGTTGGCCTCAGTCCATCGATCCAGCCTGTCCAGATCCCTCTGTAGAGCCTTCCTGCCCTCAAACAGATCAACACTTTCGCACAATTTGGTGTCATCTACAAACTTACTGAGGGTGCACTCGATTCCCTCATCCAGATCATTGATAAAGATACTAAAGAGAACTGGCCCCAGTACTGAACCCTGGGGAACACCACTTGTGACCGGTAACTCCATTCACCACAAGTCTTTGGGCCCAGACATCCAGACAGTTTTTTACCCAGTGAAGCGTATGCCCGTCCAAGCCATGAGCAGCCATTTCTCCAGGAGGATGCTGTGGGAAATGATGTTAAAGGCTTTACTAGACAACATCCACAGCTTTTCCCTCATTCACTAAGCAGGTCACCTTGTCATAGAAGGAGATTACATTAGTCAAGCAGGACCTACCTTTCATGAACCCATGCTGATTGGGCCTGATCACCTGGTTGTCCTGTATGTGCCACATGATGACACTCAAGATGACCTGCTCCATAACCTTCCCTGGCACCGAGGTCAAACTGACAGGCCTGTAGTTCCCCGGATCCTCCTTTCAGCCCTTCTGGTAGATGGACATCACATTTGCTAACCTCCAGTCAACTGGGACCTCCCGAGTTAGCCAGGACTGCTGATAAATGATGAGCACTTCTGCCAGCTCCCTCGGTACCCTTAGGTGGATCCCATCCAGCTCCAGAGACTTGTGTGTGTCTAAATGCTGTAGCAGGTTGCTAACCATTTCCCCTTGGATTATGGGGGCTCCATTCTGCTCCCTGTCCCTGTCTTCCAGCTCAGGGGCTGGGTACCCAGAGAACAACTGGTCTTACTGCTACAGATGGAGGCAAAGAAGGCATTAAATACCTCAGCCTTTTCCTCATCCTTTGTCACTGTGTATCCAATAAAGGATGGAGATTCTCCTTAGCCCTCCTTTTGTTGCTAATGTATTTATAGAAATATTTTTTATTGTCTTTTATGGCAGTAGCCTGATTAAGTTCTAGCTGGGCTTTGACCCTTCCAATTTTCTCCCTGCATAACCTTACAACATACTTGTAATCCCCCTGAGTTGCCTGCCCCTTCTTCCAAAGGCCATAAACTCTCTTTTTTCTCCTGACTTCCAGGCAAAGGTCTCTGTTCAGCCAGGCCAGTCTTGTTCCCTGTAGGCTCGTCTTTTGGCACATGGGGACAGCCTGCTCTTGCACTTTTAAGATTTCATACTTGAAGAATGTCCAGCCTTCTTGGACTCCTTTGCCCTTCAGGACTGCCTCCTAAGGGACTCTGCCAGCCAGGCTCCTAAACAGGCCAAAGTCTGCCCTCTGGAAGTCCATGGTGGCAGTTCTGCTAACCCCCTCCTCCAAGAATCGAAAACTCTATCATTTCATGATCACTATGCCCAAGATGATCTCCAACCGTCACATCATCCACAAGTCCTTCTCTGTTTATCAACAACAGGTCCAGCAGGGCCCCTTCCCTAGTTGGCTCACTCACCAGCTGTGTCAGGAAGTTGTCTTCCACACATTCCAGGAACCTCCTGGACTGTTTCTGCTGTATTGTATTTCCAGTGGTCATCTGATAAGTTGAAGTCTGCCTCTGGTAAGTTGAAGTCATCTTCCATTTGTATTTGACGCCAGCACAAGCTCTAATTTGGGAAGAGGAGAGGTGGCTAAGACACAGAGATATGTAAGAAAGGGACCGAGGGAGGGAATGGTAGAGTTCAGAGGAAAAAGTGAAAAGGAAGATCAAATGGGTAGAAGTGAGAAGAAAGGAAAAAAATGAAAGTGAAAAGACAGTGGAGGTACGGTGGAACAAAAATGACATTAAGAAACTATGTAATGAACAAGATCAATGGCATAATTATTTAAATAGTAGAATCCAGAATATAACCAATTAAGTACTAAGCACATAAGTATACAAAATTTTAAGTGCTAATGCATATAAGCACATAAAACCTGAAGTCATGAAACGTTTAATGACAACCATAAATCACTTGTCTTCCACCAGTCTCAAACTTGATGGAGCTGGATAGTGGGAAGTGGAGCTTTGGCCTCCCAGTTTCTTGAAGACCTGTTCTTCTCTTTATGACCCCAAAGCTATATCACTAGTTTGACTTCTTTGTGTTTTGCACATTTCCTAAATTATTAAGTTAGGGATGCACTAACGTAAGAATTATTATTGAGTTTTTATTTACTTTGAAATTTAGTAGAAGGAACATGCACCTATGTTTTTTACGTTAGTAATATATTTTAGGGAAAATATGAAATTTGATGTTATTGAGTTTATTGAATTTATTGCGTTTGACATAATTGAGTTTATTTCTCTGAAGTGAAGGGAATTGACATCACCTACCTGGACTTGTGCAAGGCATTTGACACTGTCCCGCATGACATCCTTGTCTCTAAATTGGAGAGACATGGATTCGATGCATGGACCACTCAGTGCATAAAGAATTGGCTGGATGGTCATCCTCAAAGAGTTGTGGTCAACGTTTCAATGGCCAAGTGGAGAACAGTGACGAGTGGCATCCCTCAGGGGTCGGCACTGGGACCAGCACTGTTTAACATCTTTATCGGTGACATAGACAGTGGGATCGAGTGCACCCTCAGCAAGTTTGCCAACGACACCAAGCTGTGTGGTACCATGGACACGCTGGAGGGAAGGGATGCCATCCAGAGGGACCTTCACAGGCTGGAGAGGTGGACCTGTGAGAACCGCATGAAGTTCAACAAGGCCAAGTGCAAGGTCCTCCACGTGGGTTGGGGCAATCCCAAACACGACTATAGGCTGGGCGAGAAATGCATTGAAAGCAGCCCCAAGGAGAAGGACTTGGGGGTATTGATAGATGAGCAGCTCAACATGAGCCGGCAGTGAGCGCTTGCAGCCCAGAAAGCCACCCGTGTCCTGGGCTGCATCAAAAGAGGTGTGACCAGCAGGTCGAGGGAGGTGATCCTGCCCCTCTACTCTGCTCTTGTGAGACCCCACCTGGAGTACTGCATCCAGATCTGGGGGCCCCAGTACAAGACATGGAGCTGTTGGAGAGAGTCCAGAGGAGGGCCATGAAGCTGATCAGAGGGCTGGAGCACCTCTCCTGTGAAGACAGGCTGAGAGAGTTGGGATTGTTCAGCCTGGAGAAGAGAAGGGTCCAGGCAGACCTTATAGCAGCTTTCCAGTACCTAAAGGGGGCCTACAAGAAAGCTGGAGAGGGACTGTTTATGAGGGAGTGTAGCGATAGGACAAGGGGTAATGGCTTTAAGCTAAAAGAGGGTAGATTTAGATTAGATATTAGGGGAAAAAAAAATTCTCTCTGAGGGTGGTGAGGCACTGGAACAGGTTGCCCAGAGAGGTTGTGGACGCCTCCTCCCTGGAAGTGTTCAAGGCCAGGTTGGATGGGGCTTTGGGCAACCTGGTCTAGTGGAGGGTGTCCCTGCCCATGGCACAGGGATTGGAACTAGATGGTCTTTGACGTCCCTTCTAACCCAAACCATTCTATGATTCTATGATTTTAAGTGCTGAATAATTTTGATGATACCATCAAAGATTGAAGCCTTGTAAGAAACTTAATCAAAGAATCTGAACATACAGCTTTCAGTTATTGGTGAATACAGTATCTGTAGAAGTCACTTATCACTGATATAGTTTGGATGCTGTTAAATGTATTAGTATGTGCTGCTTCTAGAACAAACAGACTTTAGAATCAGCAAGATACTTTTGTGAAATAAAAATGCAGTTTTATACTGAAAAGCATTTGCTTCTTGAGTGAAGTTCTAATCTAAGTAGTAGTAAATTCAATTTTTCCTATATCCATTGAATTTAAACATCTGCTGACTGGGTTGTATATATTTGTTACAGCTTCTACACTTAGAAATCTTTAGAGGTTCATGAAAATGGAGATGTCTTCCCATTTCTTACAAAAAATACAACAAATGAAATAATTTCCTTATGCATTTCATAAATACTGAGCTACATGTGATACATACATGTGATATGTAGGTGTCTAACCGTGTATTCATTGACTGTATTCTGATAGAGACGTGCATATGAAAAGTATTCCAAAATAACTGTTGTAGACTAGAACAGGAGAATAATTTTGGCAGATTGAGGGCTTATCTTTTACATTCTTGATTGTTGTCCACCACATAGATATGATTCTGCTAGAATAGAAAGTATAATTGCTATGTTTTTTTTGATTGACATCTTGGATGCTATTTTCAGATACAGAATAGCTAATGATGGTGACAGGGACTCTGGAAAAATTCAAATAGAATTAGCATTAGAATTAGGTACGGAGGCTTTAAGGATAGTAGAATATTTAACTACTTACAGCTTAAATTGTAAATTTTATTTTAAAGTTTGAAATCTGCAGTTTCTACAGTAAAGTGAAAATATTCTGGTGGATTTTGTTTCCTTCTGTTTATACTGCTAAACAACCATGGCAGGGTTGACTTCCATAACTAGCTCAATTTTGCATGTGAAATATCCCAGACCACAAAGAAAGTAGTTCTTGAATTTTCCCCAGTACTCCTGGATCCACTTTGGTACAACTGGAAACCTCATTTCCTTCTTGTAATATTCCATAATATTTTCTGAGAGAGTCCGTAGACATTGTCTGGTTTGCTTAAACCTTGATTTAATAGCATAGAGTTTAAGGAGTATGTAGTGAACAATTGCGTTACTGACAGTAAGAACTGAGTTTACAGCTATGAATCAAGTCTCATGAAAAAAGGAGCTTTATGAAAGGTGTTTGGAGTATTAAATGGAAGGAATATCATGAAATAAAATTAGTATGCTTATGCAAATGACCTAGCTATGACTTCATAATTTGTAATGGTATTCAGTTTGGCAGTGTTTACACTTGTTAATGACTTCCTTTATGAGTGATAATTGATCTTGCTCATTATCATATTAAATCCTTGATCATATGTCATTAGTTGGGAATGTAATAAATGGTCTGTTTGATTTTTAGTGTAATGAACTAATTAGACTAATTAAAATCAATATGTGTGCCAATATTAGACTTTGAATCCAAATGCTGCTGCTGTCTGCGGGCTAAAAATCAGCAACTTAGTAAAAAAGTGTCTTAATGCTGATTTATGAGCACTTGATGAACGTGAGGTAGAATAAATTGCTTGTAGTGGTAGAAACAGCATTAGTGAAGTACAAGATACTAAGTGCATTGTAAGGTCAGCAGTAAGGGCATACTTACATGTGTAGTTATGTGTCACCTTTAAACCTTCCTGGTTGATTAAATCATTCTTCAGAAATTATTCAGTTTAAATATTGTAAGTGCATAATCTATATTTATAAAAACAATATTCTATGTGTGTGGCTGGATATACACACAATTTATTGCTCTCTGTATGTGTATATATTTGTGTATGTTAGCACATTTTGTAAATTTTACATTTTGTACAACACTTTTATTTCTATAGCAATCTGTGAATATACCAAATAGGTTGCACTTTCAAATTTAGTAATGTACTTTTACTACAATATGTTATTCAACCATGGTATCCATTTACTTTTATGTTTATGAGGAACTGTGTTTATAAACCCTAAGAGAGACAGGAACGCATCCTGTAATTCTGTAATGACTTTTTGGAGAAGAAGGATCTGGCTACTAGGAAGGAAACAGGAATGTTATTGTGGAATTTGGGATCTTGTTAGTATAAGCAGCAAAAGTCCTTTTGGCTCCAAGAAGAGATTAGAAAAAATCTGAGGTGACAGAGAGAAGTATGCCACATTCTTATTTTCAACAAAAATACTGCTCGGAGAAAAAAAAAAATATGTTAAAGTTTTAAATATAAATTAATATATTTGTTTGAATGTCCATAGGTTTAAAGGGTCTGCCTAGATACCTCATAGGTTCTTTGTGGAGTGCGTGATATTTTGAAATGAAGTATAATGCATCCGTTAGTGGTAAGCCTCAGACAGATCAGAGCTTTATTTTGCTAGTCTTCCGCTAGTTATTTTGTAGTATTTATATGTTTATTTTGTCACTAAGAAAGCTCAAAGGCTGCTTTCTTTCTTTTTTTATTTGTTTTGGGTTTGGTTTTATTTTGGTGGGACACAGACATTCAGAATTAGTGGGGTCCCCAACCTTTCCTCCCACCTCTCCCACCACACTTACATGCAGTGTGGTGTTGAAGAGAATACAGAAAGGCAGAGGAGAATTTGGTAAATTGTTTCTCACGCCTTGAGGATATCATTTAACATCACAAAGTTGCCAGTGTCCCAATCAGTGAAGCACAGGAAATGATATCCACCTAGTTTCTATCTAATTAGTGCTAATGCTAAGTAAAAAAAAAAAATTTGTTAATGTAAATAAGTAAATAAAAGGAAACAGAGCTCAGAATCTTATGGCTCCCAGGTCTAAAGTTAATCCATGAGATCACGTGGCTTTTGAGGAAGTACCACTTCCACTTAAGTCACTGAAAATGTGGGTGTTCAGACACTCTAAATTTCAGGCTTTGTAGGAATAATCCCTTAATCATCTGACCTAATTTTGATGATGAATATTTTAAAATAGTGGTGACTTATTAATAAGGATTTCAGAAAGGCACGATTTGAAATAGGTGTCAACTCTAATTTAAACAAGTACTTGAAGAAAATCTACAGCATTAATGTAGACTTAAATTGATAGTAGCCATTGAAATTTCATTTTTTTTCTTGAGCTCATAGACAGAAGAGAACTCGTGTTTAGAATATGTACTTATGTACTGTACAGTGAGAATAAAATCTGTTAAAATGGTTTACCTTTTCAGTGGTTGCCTTTAGTTGTTTATTTGAGACACTTAAAGCTTGGGAATAATTCTTTGAGTGTTTTTCACTAGATAATTACTAATTGTCAGATTCAGTAAAATCAGTAATTATTAATAGGAAATGCTTAACTGATTGTCATTGCCCATGGTATTTGAAATTTTAGTCTTTGAATGAGATCTGAACAGAAGCTTGAAAATTATGTGTAGTAATCTAAATATGGGAGAGTATGTATTGATCAGAACTATGTATAGTTCTCAGATACAGTGAACATACACTGCAACAACAGACTATACTTATATATGCACCTTGAATCCCAGAGAAAACACTTTGTTTTGTGCTTGAAGCAGTATACCCCGAGACCATAAATGAGATCCTTTATGTCTGAGACGCATTCAGTATGCATATTATCAGCCCTCTGAGCCAAAGCACATAACCACTGTCCTTGATTCGTATAAATGTACTGAATGCCCTGAGGAGCTGTGTGGGTTTGAAACATCTGACAGTTGTTTGTGAGGTGGCATGAGTTCAAGTACCTTTCTTAGCAGCAAGGAGGGGAGACACTTCTGCTAGGGTTTTCAAATCAATTTTTCGTCCTTCATTTACCCAAGTTGAGAAAGCAACTTGTTTAAAATGGGGTGTCTCTCCATTAGTATGGTAAGTGCTCCACCATGTTTTTCTTCTTGCATTAGAGAAACAGAGAATAAAAAGAAATCTTATGTACAGTTTAGTTGAATCTTGGCCCAACAGAAGGCAACAGAAATTTAACCCTTGACTTTAGTTTTACTAGACTGGCTGCTAGCCAAGATGTATGTATGCTACTGCATCATTACTCTTGCTATTGCAAAGTTTAATGCCTGATTTTGAACTTTGAATTTTCCTTTAAAGTAATTCTGTAGAAAAGAGGTTACTATCTTTGATGTTATTTTGTTTGGTATTACTTTTTTTTTTCTCTGTGATAAAAAGAAGAAAAGTTTCCGAGATTTTTTTTAAAAAATCATTGTTACTTTAATTCCTTCTTTCTTTTAGCAGTATTTCTCCTCATCTGTGAAATGATAGATCGCTAACCTAAATCTTGAACCTTCTGTAAGGATGTTTATCTAATTATAATAATTTCAGCATTCTTTTTTATTTTATATGCATGGTATATTCTGCCCTTGCACAATACCTTACTTGCTGGAGAAATGAGGGATGCATGGTAAAGACAAATAGGATGGGAGAAAGGGGTAAAAGCTGTATCAAAATGAATCAGTGCTGCTCCCTCCTTTGTTGGGGGAGCTAGGTGGGAAATTATTGATCAAAGGGGAAAAGCAGGAGAGCTTATTGGTCCCGACTCATCTGGGAACTGGCTTTTGAAGCCATATGAATTAGCAGTGACTGAATTAGCTACCAATAGTTAGGACATACCAGGAGACAGCAATAATGATAAAGGAAAGCCACATGCCTGAAGGAACTGCCGCAGGGGTTTTGTCCAGTCAGATTTTCCAGTTTCATAGAGTTAGGGAAACCAAAGCTATGAGGTACAAAGGATTCTTATGCTTTGTCTCAACTCAGAGAAAGTGTTGACTGTGGAGTGTCTTAGCAAGTGAGTTTCTGTGCTGCCAAATACCTGTCAACCAGATCTAAGAGCTCTTGTGCCAGACAAACCATGACTGTGGGCCTGATATTTGCTGAGAGACCCTGAATTTTAGGAAGGGCCTTTTGATCTGATGATTAGGTCTTTGCCCAGCTTACCTCATAAATTGACAAGGGATTCTAGTGTTTCCTGGCCATGGGTTGTAGAAAGTATTGTGTTTGGGAACATATTCTTATTAAAAAGAAAGCTGCAGCCTGACACTTTAATCAGCATCATGTGTCTGTGTCATTCTTGTGTATATGAAGCAGTGAGAAGTCTTCACCGGTTGTCTATTATGTTGTCTGAATTGTACTCCTCAAGGATTAATTTGATATCTAAGAAAGTCTTAGAAGTACTTCAAAAAATTCCTTCAATTCTATAACACTTAATTTGTAACAAGAGCAAATTTAATCTAGTCTACTGTTATGTCACCTTTGTATAGACCTTCTGAAATTCCTCAGATTTTTTTGGTAGTTGTTGTGGTTTACCCGTCAGGCAGCTAAAAGAACCGCACAGCCATTCGCTCACTCCCCCCACCACAGGGTGGGATAGGGGAGAGAAGTGAAAAGAAAAAGGTAAAACTCATGGGTTGATAGACAAGGAAGATGATGATGATGATGATTATGATGATGATGATGATAATAATCAACAACAACAACAATAATATACAAAGCAAGCGATGCAAAGCACAATTGCTCACCACCCAGAGCCAACGCTCAGCTAGCTCCTGAGCCATGCTGCCTCCCAGCCAACTCCCCCACTTATATATGGAGCATGACGTCATATGGTATGGAATATCCCTTTGGCCAGTTGGGGTCACCTGTCCTGGCTGTGTCCCCTCCCAGCTTCTTGGGTGCTCCCCAGCTTCTTGTTGGCAGGCTACTATGAGAAGCTGAAAAGTCCTTGGCTGCTTAGCAACAACTAAAATATTAGCATGTTATCAACATTATTCTCATCCTAAATCCAAAACACAGCACTATACCACCAGCTGGTAAGAAAATTAACTCTGTCCCAGCTGAAACCAGGACAGTAGTCCTCATTCAGTCTGGAGTTAGGAGCTAGTTTGTGCCTGTATTTGTAATTCAATTCAGTTCTGACAAAACAGGCAACTTCCTTGTAGCATATAAAATATAATTTGCTGGTGCTGAAGAAACGAAGATCCCAAATAAACAAAAAGAGACACTTTATGTCCACAGCCAACTTGTGCTTCACCAGGGAACAGCTTAGGTCCCGTTGGTGCAGATTGCCGTGCTGCCAGTGGCACGGGCTAGCCCCAGCGTATGTTACAAGGAACAAACCATAATGGTGCTCAGCCACACACTGCTGTAGGACAGTAGGCATGCCTAGCCCTCTCTCTTGCCTGCTCCATGCATGATAATGTAAACACATGTTAAAAGGGAGCTATACCCCCTGCACACCTATAGAGACTCTAGATTTTTTATCAACAAAGGCTTTCTGCTCTTTCTGCTGCTACCAGTGCTTCTGCTCCTTAGCAAATGACAGCAGAGACACGCTATGGGAAAATCATATCCAGATGAATGGTTCCAGATGAGTACAGTCTGAAGAAGAAGTTGTGCCTTTAAGGAGCTACTTCTCCTGTAGATCTCCAGTTCATGGTCCTTTGCCTCACCTTTCTCGGAGTTTCAGAGTCATGAATCAGGTGACTGTCCTTATAGTGGGGGGATTTAGGGGAAGGGAAACTATTATCTGGTGAGGGGACTATTAAGTCCTGCATTTCTGGAATAACTGTAGTTGGCAGCCATTTCCCCCCTTCAAAGTCTTCTGCTGAAATCTGTTGTACATACTTTGGCACAAGCTCACTAAGACCGAGGTGCTTGTTTCTCTGGAGCATAGTGGTACCAGACTCCTCCTAATCAGTTAGCTATCAATCTGAGATGGAGCCACTGTAAGTCTTCTGGTTAGATGCTGTGCTGCAGATCTGCTACTGGCTCCCTCTGTGCTGGTTATGTCCTCAAAGTTATCCTTAAATGTACAGGGGTCCAGAGACAGCAGTCATAGCTCTATATAATGCCTGTTGTGATCTTACTATTACGTCATTTGTAGCAGTTAACCATTATGTATTTGTCAGTAGGTACTGTGGCTGTCAATGCAGGCTGTGCACAATGTGTGGTGCTGAGCACCACTTGCCCACACAGCACAGCCCAGGACCTCACAGGCTTTCAGCTTGGTCCTGCACTACTGCAGGGTTGTGGTGGGATAGCAGCCCTGCAGAGAGCCCAGGCCAACACTGAGGTCACATGAGAGTCATTGCTAGTTTAGAGAAATGTGTGTTGGGAAGCTGCCAAACTTTGTTCTGGATTTTTTATACCACGTCTGGCTACTCTTGTGTCTAGCAGACCCGTTGTCTGCATCAGAAGTAATACATGAAGATATATATGACTGTGCAGTGCCACCTGCACATCCAGGTTAACTGGAGCTCAACAAATAACATATGGACCTTTATGGCCAGAGTGGCAGCTACCTGTAAGCACCACATACACCATATCAACAAAGTCTCCCACTAAATTCTTCTCACATCCAGGCAAAGCAGCAACAAGAACACCTATCCTAAGCTCTCTTCTTACATTCTCAAAAGCCACAATATTTGCCCTGAAATAATACTTGAGGCTTCCAAAAAACATCTCTCCTCACTGTATCAAGCACAGGCAATAACTTAGTAAAGCTCCCTGACCTCAAAAAGGGGAGTCAATCAGGAGCATTGTATCCAGTTACATGCTTTGGCAAGAGTGAGGTGCTTTAGGTTGATACCTCCTATCCTCAGATACTACTATTACTATGGTCATTGAAGACAACTGTGTCTGTTGTGTCTTGTGAATTACTTTGGGCTAGTTTATCCCTGAACAGTCATTAATTGTTTATAAAGCTGGAGCTCCCGTATCTGGCAAGATTCTGGTGTATGTATTCATATCAAAGGCTGCCTACCACAACATGAAGTGCCTCAGATCCACTGAACTTTTATCATGTGTATGTTTTCACCAGCCAAGAAAAGCGGTGAGTAGTCTCTAGCAAACTGTGATTTTGCTGGAGTTAGCAAAATGAAATCCGATTATTATTTTTCCCCCAACTAAATACTATAGTATGCTTTTCCACTCAATATTTCTAATAAAAAAATTTCTTTTTAGTGCATATGAAATTTATATGAAACTTCTGATTCCAGAAGTGTAATGAACCATTAGCAGTTTGAGGATGTAAGTATTAGTAACATTTATTTCTTAAGATAACTAACTCCTAAAGTTAGTATATTAACTACCTACATGTAGGAAAAAACCCCTAATCAAAACCAGAACCAAACAAATATTAAAATATGCAAGCAATTATTTTCTTACTAACACCACATAAACTGACACTATATATGAATCCAAACAAATCTAAATCAAAGATATTTACTTAACACTAAAGGCATATGCTAAATATAAATTTCACAAATGTTACCATATACCTGTATTATGGATAGATGAGATATAGAGTCAGAACCAATATATTTGAGAGTGAATGTATATAGGAATATAAGAAATATGTATTCAGAGAAAATTTTTGAATTTTTAAAAAATTGAAAGCCAAATCAAAGAGGGATTTAAGTAACCAAAGCATAGTTACCAGAATTAGTATCCTGATTCACACCAGAAAATGTGCTGGGATCTCCCATTCACATATTTAGGGTTGGATTGGTCATTCAAAATATTGGGTGCCTAGACACTGAAAGAATTTGGATACATTCTGACTTCTGGGACTTCATCTTGGTTGCTTCGTATCTTATAATGGTAAAAAAAAATCCAATCAAATTGACATAGTTAGGAAAAATAAAGTGTGAAAATTGCTCATGCTACTAAGATTTGAAGAACCGGATTCACATTTTGCAATTTTCTTTGAGAAAGGCTTTCATACTTCAGTGTACAAATATCCAGAATAACAGTTTCTAATACATCATCATATATCATCATACAACTATTGGAAACAAAGTCTGAATTGAAAAAATATAGATTCTAAAGAATATATGTAGATATGCTTTTCTCTTTCTTCCGTTCTTTTTTTACAGTTGTACAGAATTAGCTTGGAAAGCGGTTTTACATTTATTGACTTTTGATATCATTTTTAATTTGCATCTTGCTGCTTGATGACTCCACTTGATGGGTGCAGTATGACAACAGGTAATAGATACAATAACAGTAAAACAGTCATCATTACTGCTGGGACTAGAAACCCCCATCATTGCTTTTTTTTTTTTTTTTTTTTTTTAGCTTTCCTCAGCTGGAAAGTTTTGACATCTGCTGGTTTGGGACATAGCTGAACAGCTGTCAGCAGTGGGGTAGCTGCTTTCAGCAGCAGTTGGCGGGATGGCAGGGTGCCAGCTTGTACCATCTGTGCGCCTGACATTTCATTCTAATTAACAGTAGGGTTAATTGTTCTGGCAGGCTCAAATGTAGTGTCTAACATTACCCAAGGGAAACATGTACAAGTGCAGGAGTGGCAGGGAGCTGGGGACAGCGTTGCTAACAAACCTATTGAGGGAGAATGGTTAACAACTACTGATGATTTTACTAGCTGGCCACATGCAATAAGGCTGAGGTATTTTTTTATTCTGATGAATTATGCCAAGCCTGTAATGATGTAGAAGAAATCAAGCTTTGAAAGGCTGAGACTGCTGCCTTGGGGCAATTGAGAGGGAACAATTTGCATGTTATTACTGCATATTCATACCTAATTGTGTTAGGCTTTGCTAATAGAGCAGAATGACAGTATGAAAAATCGAGCAACTGCTTTATAGCCAACAAAGCTAGTGTTTTTTCCCTACACTATGAGTGCTGAATGATCATTTAGACATTTAGTTGTTCAATATGACAAGTCTACCATTTGTTAGCTTGACATATAGTAATTTATAAAGGAGTATTCTAATTTTACTTTTAGTTTATTCTCATTTTATACAGTATTCATGGTAGCAATTTGAATGGGGATATTCATAGCTATTATGAGTAGTTGTGATTCAAAAAACCTATTTTGTATGAAGTATTTCTATTGTTTTACGATGTATTAATTTTAATGTTTAAATAGCTTTTTCAGATGTTAATATAACATAAACGAGAAGTTGATAAGAAATCTCTATTACAATCATGTTACTACATACTGATTTAGCTAATGTTTTTACATTCCCTCTAAGACCCCTATTTCTGGAGTGTTGGGGTTGCAGGTTGGTTTAAGAAGTTGTCAAGTAATATCGTGCCAGGTCTATAGATTCTAAATCCAAAAATAGTGATATAGTCAATTTAGGCTCAGTTGCAATCCAGCTCGTAGGTATAAATATCTCAAATCATCAAACAGAATGCTTTTTTATCATATATATTTATGCAACAGTACAAAAATAGACCTGCCTCTTCAGGAGAATTGTACCTCAGTTTCAGTTTCACTGTAAGTTTTTCATGGTTTCCGCTTCCAAATTTACAGAATCTCATTTTTTTATTCCCTTCTTTCCTACTGTTCCATAGACACGACTAATGCTCTAGAAAACATTAGCATAGATTGCATGCATTAAAATCTTAGTGGTCTCTGAAAAGCTGGAAATTAACTAGCTAAATTTTTAAAAGTACTGAAAAAGTGATAGTGATAACAGACAATGATATAAAACTCATGAAGGAAGGCTATCAGAAATAAGACTTTCAATAGCTTTTAAGTAATTTTGAAATCTGAATTATTTGAACATGTAGTAGGCCTAAATTGCAATGGTAAAACGATGGTAAACTTTTCTCAGAGGCATGTGCCCTTAGTTCATTAGTGTATTGGTTAATCTCAGAAAGAGTATATGAGATTGTCAAAACTTGGACACAACAGAGGGAATCAGAAGAAATTGAGGTGGAGTTTCAGTTGTGTGCTTTATTTTTGTAAAATTAAAAGAAAATGTTAAAATGCTGGGTGAAACTTGAGATTCAAAACTTCTGTATACTATTTGGTAATTGTTGACTGATGTGTGAATCTGGTTATACAAATGTAATGCTTTCTTCATGGAGGAACATTGCAGTGTGGGTACTTTATACCTGGTTTTGTATGTAGTCAGTAGAAATATTTGTACTCCATCTACTTTATTTCTATGCAAAATATTTCCAACATGTAATGAAGTTATTTCTATAATACTTATTTTTATGACTAGTACTGCTTTGTTTTATGCAAGGTATTTAAATACTGCAATATGTTAATTGAATATAAACTTCCAGTAGATCACTACATAATTGAAGTGCATTCAATATTGTTACATTCTAAAACTGTGGTTATTGGTCAGTATTTTTTTTTTTTTGCTTTAATGTGGAACCTTACTGCCAAAACTATTTTTTTTTCTCTTTTGTGTGGTGATTCTGATTTACAAAGAAATCAGATGAAAACTTGAAGACTAGTGTTGAGCCTCTGATGTTACAATTATATGCTACAGTAGGAGTGACCTTAACAAAGTCTCATGTGAAAAAAATCATCTCACTGGATAGATTTATAATTTTTATCTTTTAAATAAACCAAATCAACTTAAATCTTTATTTCCTTTTAAAAACAAAAAGACTCAACTGGTCATATTTACCTGGATATTACAAAGAATGTCACTGAATATATATGAACATCTTTAACAAATCAACATTCTGAAAATGCCTAGAGCTAATGTAATTTATTATGCATGGAAGAAGATGCTAAATATATTGGCCTTCAGCAGAAAATAATAAAATGGTTTGATTAGGTTTAATTTAATTATTGTTATAAGTGAAAATCCTCTATTCCTGCCTTCTCTGTCCTTCAAAGAATTCCTCATGGAAGAAAAGCAGTAAAAAACCCACTTACCATGTTGCAAAAAGGCATGTCAGTCAAGGCCATTTTGAGGTCTTGTCCACTCATTTCCTCGTCTTTTTTTTTTTTTTTTTTTAAAACTGTAATAGCTGAGCTTCCATTCTTTGCCATCTGTACTTTCAGTATATATATCTAATCTGGCGTCTTCCTGACTTCCTGGTGGAAAACAAAGTAGAAAATCTACCAAGACTTTTCAAGACTGAAAAGATAAATTAACAAAATGCAAATAAGATTATGGTTAATGTTCTTCTTTCAGGATTTACCAAAGAAGATTCTTTTACACTGAGGTTATTCTTGATTTGTAGTCTGGATGTATGTGACTCCTCCTTATTCCTTTCTGCAGGTAGGTGAGCTCTCCGTTATACATTTCCTGTATCAAATTCCAAATCTCATAATCATAGGAATTTTTTGTCATCACTTTCCCTACAAAGCAAATATTTCTAACCAATAGTATTGATATTACTTCTTTTTCTCAGCATCTTGTAATGTAATATACTGCAGTTTTAAATTCATAGGTAATCCATATGCTCCATCCTTTCTAAACAGGCTCTTGTTGGAGCAATTTTTTTTTTATTGCCTTCAGTAGATTCCTTTACTTTTCACAGCATAGAAGTTAATGTCTTTTTGTCATTTAATCAGGCTTCTATCATATATTTTCTCTCATAAAGACAATCCATGTCAGAATGTAAGTCACTTCACCTTTTTTGATAGGAGGTATATAAACATTTTCATAAAATATATTTTCTTTTTTGTGTTATCACCTCACAGTTATAGAAAGTATTTGAGGCCTTATACACTTAAGATGTTTTTGTGGGTTTTGTGGGTTTATACAGACTGTTCTAAGTCTGTCTGAAAGGAGGAAAGAAGAAGAAAAGAACACGTTCAATGGAATCTTCCATCAAGAGGACTGTAAAGAGGCTAGTTATTACTAGCTGAATTTTGGTTTCTACAGTGCTTCCTTTAGAAATTTCTACCACTCTACTTTGCAGTGTATGTTCATATACATTCCTACTCATATACAGTTCATTTTTATGTAAAGAATTCTGGTGAGCAAGCAGCAGGCAGAAGAAATATGAATCAGGGAAACATCGTTTACATATAGTTTTCATTTACGTATCTTTATCTTTCCCTTTCTCCTACATACTACTTTTTAAAAAATGTATTTCATGCTATACTGATTTCTAGATATTTCTATACTTATGTCTAGATACTATTTTACTTTGGAAACTTTTGGACTATGAAAGAAGTGAACAAGTTTTCTTTTTACTTGTCTTGTCTGACAAGAACTTTTGGTTTTGAGGAATTTTTGCTGTTCTGATTAGCGGTGGGTGTAAAAATAAAACTGTCTCTAAGAGATTCTGTTGTGCATGATGATGGAGGAGGAACACAACAAACACCATTGCTGATAATTTCTCTGATAATCTTGAATTTTCCTCATGCGGAAGTACGGCTAAATCTTTTCATGCTGCCACATCTACAATACTGCAGTATGGAAAAATCCTTTACTTTGTGGGTGAGGTTGATACAATTTTGACAGATGTGAGTGCTTGGCATATTCATCTTTAGTTACCATCTCAAATTGTTTCAGATTTTTTTTTTAAACAAGGAAGAGTAAAAACAAGCCTCAAGAAATAGTAAAAATTTGGTTTGGCTGAAGCTTATTGAAACAGTTATATTGATTTTGGCTACTTCTGTTCTGTGTATTTAGTTGATCTGAACATGACTTTGTTATTTAATATCAA
Organism: Grus americana; assembly: GCF_028858705.1. Lineage (NCBI taxonomy): Eukaryota > Metazoa > Chordata > Aves > Gruiformes > Gruidae > Grus > Grus americana. The sequence continues at coordinate 33,523,917 of NC_072853.1, read as the reverse complement.
TAATTGTATTATGTTATAGTTGGAAGGCATATTTTCAATTAATATTTCCCATAGTAAAGAACTGTGGATTTCACTATAAATTGCAAAAATATTTATTATTAGCTTGATGCCAACTATATTTTTTTGTTAATATTCATAGTAAGCATTCATGCTGCAAGGACCAGGATACCATACTGTGAATTTAAATCCTGTTGCTAACTTGCAGGATTTTTAAATTGTAATATCATGGAATTACAGAGTATTTGAGCTGCCCTGTCAATGGGCACCACTGAGAAAGGGCTTCACTTTCTTAATTTTCTTTATTCCCTTCCATTAGATATTTATACATATTGATAGGATCCCCCTGAGCCTTCTCCCTGACAATGTCAGGGACCAGGTAGTTTCTGGGTAGTCAATGCCCTCAACCTCTCCTCACAGGAGAGATGCTCCAGTCCCTTATTCCTCTTTGTGGCTCTTCGCTGGACTCACTCCAGTATGTCCATGCCTCTCGTACCAGGGAGCATCATTTCCTGCGTAGATAGGTGCCGTTCCCCTCCTGCTATATCTATAGCAATTCCTACATCAGCTAAAACAGTTCCTGGAACTCTTAAAGTTTTATCCAAATTCTCCCAGAATGGAGTTTAGTCTTCGCTTGAGAATTTCCAGGGGTTTTGTTACAATGTCGTGTTCAAGAAGCTAAGATTAGTTAAATTAATCCATGAAACAACAGAGGCAAAATAGGAGATTGTAGACGTGAATATCAATGATTAATGAAACAACTTTCAGGAGTTGATTTGCTTGTCTTTTATAGGTTGTAGCCTTATTCTGCTTGAATATGAATTTGCAATGATATTTTTTCCTGTTCATTATGCCGAATAGGATTGGGTAACCTGATGTAGGGTGTTAGGAAATAAGGAAAAGTTGACTTTACAAATAAAAGCAGGACTTTCCTTTGGAGTTGCTTGAGACATTGTGAAAAACTTTAAAATAAAATGTCTTTGTCAGAGGTTAATGCTGGAATGATGTTGAAAGAAGTGGCTCTCTATGCAGAGAACGGGAATCTATACTTTAGGGATTTTTTTTTTTAACATGGAACACAACGATACATTCCCAGGATAAGATTCGAACCTCTTAAAAATTCTTTCTTTTTGTTAGAGAACTACAAGGAATATTTTTCTTTCCTTTTTTGTGAGTCCCAGAAGACTGAAGGTTTTGCATTGTACCAGTATTAAGTAGGGGACAGTTTTATATTTAAGAGCTTAAAATTTACATAAATAACACAGATAAACTATGGAGAATGAGATAGCAAATTAAAGAATGATGGCTCATCTGTGACATATTGGACCCATAGTAAAGGTGTAGGTATTCTTGCACTGCTAGATAGAGGGTATCTCTTCCTGCTTGTTGTGACCTTATTGTTACATCTGCTATATCCTGCTATCATCCTGGTACTTCAGTTCCAGAAATATTTAGATATGCAGCTTTCTCCAAGCTCTTATAAATGACTGCACATATTATTCACAAAGAACAACTTTTGCAAAACAAGAGTTCTGGCCTCCTTCTGGCTACAAATGCCCACATCTGGAATAAATCTAACTTAAATCAAGAAATAAGAATCATTCTGTGCTTCTCACATATCTCTTCGTACGTCATGGCTAAGTCAAAATTTGACTGTGCCCATTGTCTTGCTTTCTTCTAATAAGTGTCAGGGAAATTATTTGATGTGTTTGTGTGAACACTGAATATTTTCCAAAGAATTTGGGAAAGTTTAAGACTGTATTTTAACTTCTGTATGAATACAAGAGATAAGATTCTTAAATATTGGTAAAACTACTAACTTAGGGGAATTTTAATACACTTTTCTATTCACACACAGAGCACAGAATTGTAATATTTATCTTGCCATCTGATTATCGATAACTGGTCATGGATTTGTTATTTTGTATGACATATATATATATTTTAACATAAATAGCCATAATATAGCTTTGCTTGCATTGCCATTATGCAAATTACATCTCTTTAAAGACATTTTGGCTAGACTAGATTTAATATTAAAAGGATATAGCTGTCTTTTTTTTTTTTTTTTATTCCTATATCTCTTTATAATTGATTAATGTTCATTTGGATGAATAATTTATAACTCATATAGCTCCTGGCTTATTAATTGTTTAATTTCAGAGAAAGTAACTGAGTACTAAGGAGAAGCAAGTTGTCATTCAGAGGGACACATTAAATTTAAATACTCCATTAATGCATAGAGTAGAAGTGGTCAAAGTACTTCATATGTGCTTCTTACATCTAGTACTGTACTTGTAAAGAAGAATAATGATAATGAAGATTAAAGGGTATTAGGGTTTTTTTAGATAGAAGAGGTATTTGATAGCATGTGATTTGGCAAATTTTGTGATCCTGTGCTGGTTTTGTTTTTCTTTATATGTCTTTTTTTTGCATCAGTGGTTTTCTCTGCAGTAGGCCAAGCAGAAAGAGGAGCAAATTGAATAAACAGTTCTCACACTTAATCATAAACAAGATTAAATATGCAAATGTTAAGTGATAAAATTAACCTTAAATTGTAGATAAGTCTTTTGCCTTTGCAATTGAAATTAATCTCAAGATATGTTTAGATCAAAGGAACAGAATCTGAATTAACATTGATCTTTTGATGAGGACATGCAGCAGTTCTGCTTCACTTGAGAGCCTATGACACTCGCTAGACAGGACTTAATTTTCATTTTAGGTAAATCAAGATGACAAGTTCTTCCCCCTTATACAGAAGTAGCTAGTGCTGTTTAACACTTTGGAATTGGCCAAGTGTTGTGGTCAATGTATGAAGATGAAAAATTTTTGGAAGATTTTATTTTAAGAATTGCTAATAGTAACAACTTTTCAGTATTTTTATATTGCCATTTTACATATGACATAGCTAACTTCACCTTGTACTTGTATAATGTGCTATTTATGGAAGGGTAATTAATGAAAGACAGAAAATTATTCCAGGAATTTTGTGTCTTAGCTTTCTGATGCAGTTATTTTACTGTTCTTTGAAAGAACTCATTTATTTATTTTTATTAGTACTGGGAAGGAAGTAAAAATAAAAGTCAAATAGCCTTCAGTTGAATTTCTTTGTTTTGATCTTGACATTTAAAAACTGGGAAGTTATTATATATCATGGAAAACAGGTAAGGATATATCATCTTCCTCTGCCAAAGCAAAAAAGTTGTTAATGAGATGCACATATACTTTCCTTTTCTCTACTTAGAATTGATAGCATGTTCTGTAAGCAGACAATATAATCCCAAAATAATTTGCATTTTTCACATTTTCAGAGCTGCATGCCTTACATTTAAGAGCAGAAAGAAAAGACATTGGGAAACACATATTCTTCACTACTATACAATGTTGATAGAAAAAGTAGAATGCCTTGCATGTCTGCTGTCTTTACATTTCTCCTATCCTATTGAACACTGCAGGAATCTCTCTTTTACAGCAAAGAAAATGGTTTCAGAAGGAAAATACTTTTGTGTTACTTATGGTTTCAAACAGCAGGAGGTCTCCATATGATATGACACCTGAAGGCCCTGTAAGTTCTGAGTCTATTACTAGACACCTGTCCAACGTCTTTTCCAAGAAGCATCAGGTGTACACAATGGCTGGACTAGCAGGCATGATTGGTTCTCTGCAATCATCTTTCATAACTGTGGCTATGAAGAAGAGGCACCAATTCTCAGTAAACCCTTACGGAGCAAGGTTCCCATAGGTCCCAGCGGTGTCTCTTAAAGGAGAACTCCAGGGTGCAGGCTCATTATCATATCATCCAATCTCACAGTGCTAACTTTTTTTCCCCTCGGACCTTTATTCTTTGCAGTGCCAACTAATTCTCCAATTATGAAGTGTTCTATGAAACAAGTAATTGCAGGAGAACATCTCTTGAAGGCACAACAGCCTGCAGTCCAAATGTTGCATTCTTTAACCCTTCAATTCACAATGAGAGCAGCCTGTACCTTTGGCAGTCACTTATGGCATATAATAGATCTTTCTCAAACTGAAGATTCTCAGTTGACTGAAACCTCAGCTATTGTGATTTCTGGGACTAATGAGGCTCTGCTGACTATAACACTACTTATGTTTTCTGATGTGGGATGAATTCAAAGTTAAGGGATCTCTCAAAGTTTTTCAAGAAACTCAAAGCCCTGCGACGGAGTCTGTATCTAAAAAGTGCCTCACAAATTGGTATGTCTAGGAGAGACTGGGGAAAAAGAGAAGCAACATAAAAATGAATTCAATGTGTTTTTAAAGGAAATTTAAGGTTTTTAAAAAATATATAACCTGATACTTTAACTAAAGTTAAGCAGTCTGAAGTGAAGAAATACCAGAAAGTTTGAATTCAGGTAACATGGATGAGGATAAGGAATCTCAGGAATAGCAGAAGTGTTTAAATGTGATTTAAGGCTCAGACTTTCTCTGTCTATTTTTATAGCTTTCAAGTGCCTTGCTCTGTTAGGTAAAATAATATTGTTTCCTCCTCCAATAATGTTCACTGACTTCTATACATTTATGGCACAGTATTAGCACATATGACGTTTTGGCATTTTCACAAATGTTTTCTCAGTTACATGCTATGTATTTTGTCTCTCAGATGCCAACATAGTCATGTACAAATAAACAGATTATTTCAGAAGAGCCGGTGAAGGGAGTTTCAGAAAAATATTAGAAAATGATTTGATATAAATGTTTGAAGGAAGATTAAATAATGTGTAAAGGATTAAGTATAGGAGAGTAGTCCAAGAAAAACGGAACAGTTCACTGAAACATGGCTATTCCCGTTAGCTGTCCCCTAAATCCTATAAGTGGAAACAGACAAATACACAGAGGGGTTACTGGGAATGGAAAAATCTTGTGTTGAGAAAGAAAGACCATAATACATAGACCAAGAAACAGAGGAAAACTATTTGATAAAGTTGAACTCCTATGCTGAGTGAATTCAAGGATAGTTTTCAATAGTAGGAAGGCAGATTTTGCGTAGCTGAAAACATTAAGGTGCTATGCAGGGCAGAAAATATTTGTGGTGGTATTTAATTTCTTGTAATGGGATAGCATTTGGAAACAGGAGTGGTTTAGAGAGGCAGAGTGTTTTGTTAAAGCCTTTATATGTTATGAGATGATAATAAATTAAATCTGTAGACAAGAAAATGTAATGTTTTATCAGTTAAAGTTGCTGCAAAGAGGCAGTAAGGTACGTGGAAAATACTAGCTTGGCAAATACAATTTCTAAATCTTTTGTTCTTACAGAGCCACTTAAAGATTATTATCATAATTGGTATGTTATGATGCTACTCAGGAGAAAAATTCAGCCAAAATTTAAATTTGCTCCACTTGAACCAACATAGTGCACGAATGCAAAAATGATTTTTTTGTAGTTAACTTTAAAGCTAACTGTATCACTAAAAAGTTGTTTTGAAACTGCTTTACAAATACTAACTAAGGGTGGCAGTTAAAAGGTGGAAAGAAGTGTGAGTCCTCCTGGGTATGTCTCGCTTCTGCTGTGAACAAGCAGTGTTGGATACAATTGTCCAGGCTGTCCTTTGAGCTTCGAGGTTCACTAACAACTTCTTGTAGTTACATCCGTACTGTTTCCAAGTTAATTGGTCCACCTTCTCATGTTCATACAGAAATCATGCTTCCCTGGAAAGTCAGTTCAAGCTACCTTACATTAGAGAACATTTTCACAGGGGAAAAAAACCAAGGCATTTTCTTAAAGATCAAGAGACTATAACCTAAAATAAGTGGGCCCTAAAAGTCTCATCTTGAAAATTTCCTGGCTGTTTGTGTTGCGTTGCTATGATGTGAAAGAAATAATAATTCTCTTAAGAAGCAAAATGCAATTCCTGATGGCAGTTTGCATCTGAGCGTAAGTCAAAGTGTTAGACTACGTGGATATCTTGAGAGTCTGTCAGTGTGGGGTAGTGAAAGGGTTTCTTACAAGAAAATAAAAAGACAGTAGACTAGAATTCTCAGTTAATGTCCCAGTAAAACAGACAGGAGATTCCTACTTAATATTAAGATCATTCACAGCTCTTTGTGAATGCAGGGCCTAAGTTGTATGGTCAGTAGAGCTTAGATGTAGTATAGAAACACCTGTACAAATTGGAAAAAAATCAAATCTAGCCCTATTTTTCAACCATAGCAGAGAGTATATAATTATTTTTCTTTTTTTTAAAGAAAGAATTCTTTAATCTAGAAAGCACCTACAGCCCTGATGATTTTACTTCTAGCCATTATAGAATCCTAACTCGTTGGGTTTTTTCTGAACAGTTTATATCTAAAATATTTAATTTGTTTATTTCCCACCAGGGAGGTAAACACACCTCTTTATTCCCCTTGTAAGACCATACTAGTTGTGATGCTACAAGTATTTCCTTTAGGTTTTCTCTTTGATAATTATGGCTGTAAAGAAAGTTTTACTTTTTTTTTCTGTTTAAATGACACCGTGCCATTTCATGAAGTTATTGCTATATTATCACTGTTTTAGCTGTTATTTTTAAATTCAGAGGAAATCTGTGGGACCGATGAGAATATATAGATTTTCTCAAAAGGTACGTGGAGGAACAGTGTCTAATAGAAATCCTTTTTCTGTTTAAGAGCTAAGAAAAACGTAGTCTGACTTACTGGATAGTCAAAGGAAAATACAGTAAGTGACCAGCAGAAGAATAAGGGATTGAGTCTCCCTCTTGGTGATTTTTCATTGTGCCCATCTTGATGTAGCTCGCAATTTCACACTAAAGATTTGTAGTTAACACTGGAACTTTTCTCAGACATAAGGAAATTCCAGCAATGTTCCACAATGGAGCAGAAGAGAAATAAGACAAAATGATTCCAAATGAAATCCATTCTGGTTTTTTTGGCTGAGTCAAACAGGAGGTAGCTCTTTTCATGTGTTCATTGGAGAAGGTGTTTGCTGTCTCCCCACCTCAAAAATAAGTTTATCTGAGATTTTTTTCTAAAATAAAATGGAACTTGGGCCAATACTCAGATATTGTATGAGATACCGGCCCTGTACAAAAAGACAGGAGATCAGATTTCTTCCATTACTACACTTTACAAAGGAAATCAAAGCCTTGATCTTGTACCACTGGTAACTGAAGGGCAAAGAGGCGTTAGAAGCATTTGGTATGTTTTCTATGTGTTCTTTTATATTTTTGAGGTGTCCCACTGCTTCATAATAATGCTACTGCTTAGGTGAAACTCTTTTCTTAAGTCTGTATGCAACTATCTTTTTGCTATGATACCTTTGCCATAAATAAGACATTATACATCCTGTAGAAAATAGTCAAGATGATAGAAAATTTGCGATTTGCACTGGGACTGTTTTCAGGTTTCTGACTAGCAGCTGCCATTCTCATCATGAGGTCATTAATCCAGCTGAATCAGGTGTCAGTCTACTATATTACCACTTTTATACCTTTACAAATAGATCCCCTGATAGCAGATCTGGGTTCTTAAGCTCAACATAAACAGGTTTCTGTGATCTTATAAAAACACTAAAGAAGAATTTGCTAGCATCTGTTAGATGCTTCCACCCTCTCCTTGATAAGCTTATTCCACATTCCTTTTTCGATGCAATGATTAGCGGTGGTTAAATTATTAGATTTATTCCAGATCTCAGCAGTCAAATGGTTTCTCAGTTTATCACTGCATTTTTGGTTGTCAGTTATTTACTTTAATTTTTAATAAATCACTGATTAATGTTATTTTTTTCATTGCATGCAGGAGTGGATACAACTGGGAAACTAAGCAAAAGTCAGGATTATCATAATTTATTGTTAATTAAAGTTATGAAAACTGTAAGATATTCTTTTGGCTGTGTAAAAGCCATCATGTTGTGTTTGTTTCAGAAAAAATGTAAAAATGGTGTTATCAAAGTCTTTTTGCTAATATTTTTGAAAGATGTATCAATTTGTGTACTGCATGCACACATATATGTGTATGTCTGTCATTCAGACTCGTATAGACAAAAAAAAATCCTAGTATGAACTTCATGCAGAAAAGTGTTTTATAATACAGTTATATAAGGAAGTGTGATATTTTATAAAAGAAAACTGAGAAGATATGATGTTCCTCTGAGCGCATCTTTATCATTTAAAAAGCCCATTTGTTTTCTGTTGTTAGATTATAGTTAGAATTCAAAGGAGTAATTCTCCAAAGAAAGCATCGGGCTTATTTGTTCAATTCTGTATCAAGATTACAATGAATGTAAATACTGAAATGAAATAATAGCTGAAGGAGTCTGCCCACTTCCAGTTTTTTGGGTTCCCCCGCGCTCCCCCCCCCCCCCCCGGTTATTTTCTACAATATCTCATCTTTATATATTAATATAATTAATATAAAAATGTCAGCTCCTGCTTTGGGCCTAACTTGGCTTTTATAAACTAGCTTAACTTTTGGAATTTGTCAGAATGATTAAAAATTAGCTATTAATTTAAAAACCAATGGTAAATATTTATTTTTAATAAGCTGCTGTTTTCCTTTTGCTTCTGAAGGTAATCTGAAAAGGATGCCGCTTGGTGTTTGTTTAGGATGCATTTATGAAAAAAAAAATTGTTTTTATTCTCACAGCAAACTTCCTTGCAAGCATCTGAAAAATATCAAGAATTTTAAAAAATGAAGTGTATGCTTAGGTCTGTTGCATACAGTTCCATCCATGCTCATACATTACAGAGGTAGTTTAATCACCCATAAGAAATTACTAGCTTCTCTGTTCGTGAAGCATGACATTTCAATTGCACAGCCAATAAAAGAATTACATGAAGAGGGCTGAAATGATTTACTGTATGGAAAGCCACAAGACCAAGGTTACCATGGTGAACTACCTTTCTGTGCATACAAGGTCAAGTGAGAGTGACCTGTCAGTGGACGACCTTCAGTGCCAACATAGTAATATATTGCACCAACAATGTTTTGTTGATCTGCTTCTTAAATAATTATAAACATTTTAATATTTGATTTTTTTTTTCATTGCTGAATTTTTTACGTGTGGGCAATAATGAATACAGAAATCTTCATTTTATGCTTCAGTAATAGTAGTTTAACAGCATTAGAGGAACATCTGTGTTTAGCAAATTTTTATGAATTATAATTGTATACAGTAATGCTTGTTAGAGTATGTTCAGAGGTTAAAAAAAGCTTACCAAGGGTTTTCAGATATTTAATCTAGTGTGTATGAGATTCCAGTTGATGCTTTTCATATTTTCTGACTCTGCATTATTGTATATTGCAGAATTATTCTTTCAGTTCCAATGGGGCTGGAGATAGGGAAGCAGGGAGCATTGCAAATAGTCTGTGTACAAATATTGTCAAAGAAAACATACAATTATAATTAAAATGTTCAGGAAAAAAGTCTGAAAAGCAGGGAGTTCACCTAATGGTTCTCTGAAAAATATTTTGTTGATGCATAAAATGAGAACTATACTAATAAATGTCTCTTGAATTACATATGCTGTAAGAAAATGAAACCCTTTGGGTTATGAATCTTGGATTTAAAGAGGCAGTCATCAAATATTTAAGATGAAAATGCAGTAACACATGCTAGCTGTCATGTGTAAGTTTGGTGAATGTTATGACAAGGTTTTTAAAACATTCATAGTCAGAGTATTTTTATAAAAATGTTCATTAATTCAAACAGGCATTCATATCTGGCAACCTGCATTACAATTGAGATTTCTAGATGCATGAGAAATCTTTGTAAAGCCAAGAAAATATGGGTGAAATATATAGCAATCATGTTTAAATTATACATTATAAGGCATACCTATCGGTATGTTGTCATATTATGCATTAAATTTAGTGCATAAATCAGGTTGTTATAATTCTGATGTCGCCAAAAGGCACAAAATATGACAAACAGGACTAGGCATGTAGATATTATCATACTCAATAATTCAATGAGCATTTGTTTTATGTAAATTAACTCCTGTTAATAAAAATTACACTCATTTATTACACCACTTCCATGTGATAATTAAAAAAATGTCCTTTTTCTCAAAAATTGTTACAAAATGTGAATAATGCATTTGTTTAATATCTTTATAAACAAGATCTAACTATCAGATTGGTTCTGGAAATGAAAGCGTTATTGATTTCTATAATAATTTCATAATACTGTTAGATTGCAGTGCTGAAACTGCTAATCTCGTTTTTGTGGAGAACTCTATGCATTTAAAGCAGTGCTTGAACTCTCACATACAGCATATAAACAATATTAATTTGATACTGCTATTGTTGAATCTGCAGAAAAAGTAGCTTTCAAAATATGGAGAATAAAAGAGAAAGATACTTTTAACTGTAGCTTTTAACATAAGGAACTCAACTATCTATTAAAACTGTGTTGCAGTAGAGTGGGGTTTTTTCAAGACATTCAAGCATATTGGGTAGTAATATATGAAAATTTAAATATGGTTTTGATCTTCTTAATTTATACTTGAAAAATATACCAACCTGAGAAAAGTTTTGAGCTGTATTCTTAACAAATTCCTGAAGTGTCTATGATTCTGAGGGATCTTTAATAGAGGATACAATATATCACCTGACCTTGTGTCTACTTTCCCATTAAAAGAAAGAAAGAAAGAAAGAAAGAAAGAGAGAGATTGGAAGCTTATTATTGCCTGCTTTTAATTCCAGAATATCAAAGTTCATTGGATTCTCTTTTTTTCTCTCTCTCCCCCCCCCCTCCCTTTTTAATAATTATTATGTGCAGACTTTCTTGAGACTTTAGTTTGCTGATCTTGCCAGAACAACAAAAGACAAGTGAATATGTGTATGGGAAAATATTCAAGGCAAGATTCCTCATGCTAAGGAAATTATTCAGAGCTGAAAACATTTGTCTAAGGGCTACTGAGCCAAATCATGGAGAACCTGTGGACATCTTGATAAGACACAGCACACAGGGAAGGTGAAATTCTTGAACCTAACCTGCTTCCACCCTTCATCACTAGACCCAGCAAGCCTCTTGGCAGGAAAGAAAAGACTTCTTATCTTCTGTTCTTTATTAAAAGTAGCTAAATAAGTACTTTAAGGTACCGGGCTTAGCTGAAATTGAGTACGCTGCTGTGAATGGTGGTCCCAACTGAGCATCATGTCAGAGCACTTCTATTCAGCTGATTGTTAGTGGCAGGCTGCTAGAGCCACCACTTAGCTCTGTAAAGTGGCAGAAATCAAAGAAGGCCTTGTTGCTGTGCACGGAGAAATGGCAAATGATCCTGAAGTGCATTTTCCAGCTCCCCTGGAATGTTATGGGAGCAAACATTGAAAACTGTGGGGCAAGTACTCACGGGTGAAAACTCTTCCATTCGCTTGCAGGACGCATCACGCGAAGTTCCTGTACTTGATAAAGGAGAGCCCGTTAGACTGCCAATTGTATGCCGGCCAGATCGTGATATTACTGGGACTGCTGTCAGGTTACCAAATGATTGACAAGCAATATTAGGTTTTGAATGGTGCATAGGGACTTAGAAAACAGAAACTAAAAATACACAGACTAAGAAATGCCATTTTTTTTTATCTATCTCATGGCCATTGGCAACTGATAAAATAAGTGGAGTTATATTTCGTGATCAGAAAAACATAGCCTAGATGGCATTAGTATTGTGTCACAACTACAATGGGAATGAATGCGTAAAATGTGGAAATCCCTCTGGTCGTCATAAATGCATAGGTTACATCTGTTGTTTACCCAAGATTGAATTAAAGAGAAATTTGTAATAGGTTTTTAAAGAGAAAATTAAAAATTTGCCAGAGAAAATGAACAAAATAAAGCAGACATAGTGAACCTTCAGAAAGTTAACCCATGTTTTAATGTTCTATAATATTAAGATTTTTAAATTTTGTCTCAATGTTCAGGCTGCTTTGCTTACTGAAGGTATTAGACATTTACACAGGCTACTTCAGGCATCTAAGTAGGTCCTGGAAATCTGGAGATACTGTCATTTATTCATTCAACATATAACAGGACTTTTGTCCTGTCTTTGTTTCTTTGAAATGCATCTTCCCAAGATATTTAAATAGCTTATCTAATTGACACAAGATTAAGAACAAAATGGTTTTCTAATCATTGTGGACCAGATTAGTAAAACATTTTTTGAATTCGTGCTGAATTTCATTCAAATGTCAGGCTTCCAACTGAAGAACCAAGTGTAGCAAAATATATTGATATGCATTAAATTAACAATAAAATTTTAATATACTTTATTAGTGAGATTTTGCATTTTGATTCCACTCTCCCTCACTTTAACTTATACAAAATTATTAGAGGTCAGATGAACTATAATGCTAAAAGAACATCAAAGTCACTGAGCACTTTTGTTTTCCTCTTTATACAGCAGCTGTCTAAGTAAGCAATTTAGGTATCTGTATTAAACTGAAAAGGTGGTGATACTAAGTAGATAAGCTTTAAGTGATTTTTTTTTTTTTTTTTTTTTTGGCCATATATGAAGGTGAACCCTCATGTATTGGAAGGGTATATTCGCCTAGCACCAAAAATGATTGGCAGCAGTGTGATGCATTACAGGTAGATTACCTATAGATTCTCTTTTTGCATTTGGAAGCAATCCAAAATACAACTGATAATATTCAGAACTATATCTCTTTTTTATAAAAGAGATTCTCAACCATTAAACATTTGTGAGGCTATTAAAATACAGTCTCCTGATCCAGAAGGGTATTCAGGCCATATTTCTTTTGAAGGATTGCCGGTTTTGGAACTTACCTTCCTTTTCTACCATTTCTAGGACTTGGCTTCCCTTGAAAGAGTATGAAAAGAATATGGCTTTAGTTTAGTTTTTAGCATTTCTTATTGTTTACTTCACAGTTTGACTGTCAATGTATTTACTGGTGGAAGCTGTGATTGTTTTATCTGACAAAGTATCTTTTTGTGGATTGCTTTTGTCCAATTAATACTTTGAAACTGTAAACAGCTGCTAGACAGTAGGAGTATATGCACCATAGAAATTACTAACTAAATGTGGAAGGATTTTTCTCAGTAAGGCTCTTTTTGATAATGTAATTACATTTACTACTTAAGTGCATACAAGCTCTGTGTGCTGGTAGAAAACAAAACACAGCAACAGGCAGTAACCTTTGTTCAGCAGGGGAGAGTATTAGCACAAATCAAAGCAAGCAACAGATGTAAAAACATATGGGAAAAAACCCTAACATTTTAAACTGGAAATAAATCCTTACTTCTTCTCCTTACAGCTATATAACTAGAATTCATACCCATGTGGAGAGAGAAAGGGAAGAGAAGGGAAAATCCTTGTGCACCAAGGACTACGTGGAACCTATTACAACTGCTACAGGTATCGCGGGTCTCCTGAGCCTCTTATCTTTGAGTTATATATGCAGAGTTGAACATGGGAAGAAGATGGATGCAGCCATTTAATAGGTAATGCATTTAAAGTAAGACTGCATCACCTATATTTAGGGGAAGATTAAACTTGAATGTAGTAATACTCCCAAATATTCACAATGTTTTCATACACTATTAAGTAAAACTTTTGGGAAGTGCTAATTTTCTGAAGGCATTTTCTCTCTCATAATCCTTCTGTCTTTTTGTGGTATACGTGTTTTTCTCTGACTGTAGTTTTTTGCTACAAATCTGCTGAATTGGCACTGCTAGTTCATGTAACAGTAATACTTCATGCAGCTTCCAAAGATTTGACGAAGACTCCTGATTAAGTATTTTCGGATAAATGTGTATGCACTTTATCAAGTATATTTAGTAGATAGATGTTGCATTCTATAACAGCATCTAATACTTAACCGTAACGGACTTTAATTGTAAATATCATTGTTATTTTCATTATGAGTAAGGCACTTTCTTTTTTTTTTTTTTTTTTTTTTAAAAAAAAGGTCCAGATGGAGTTTCTCATTTTGAATTCTCTTCCTTGGAAAACTGCAGGTGCATGTTCATAATTTGACAGTGCTGCATTATGGATTAGCTAGTGAAGGCTATTGTACAGTGAGCTCTGCAGTCATGTCATTGACCTCCTTGATGTCCAAGCATATAATCTCTGTGACACCGACACTGCTGCCAAACTCATGTTTAAGTAAGTGGTGCAGCTAACCAAGTTTTTGAAAGAATTGTGTTTAAAAATACAGAAAGACATGAACATTGATTTCTGCAAAAAGTAGTTTTATAAATTGCATGTGTTTTGTAATTCATAAGGCTATAAACAAAATAATCTAACAGCACTGATTCAGGATTTTTTGTACTGTATAAACAAAAACTTATTTCAGATATTAATGAATCAATAGTATATTCATATATTGTTTTGCTGGCACAGATTTAGTAGGTAGATGAAGGAGCCTGTATCCTTCCAACCCTCATCCATTAGCACAAACTGGTCATATGACATAATAACAGTAATATGATGCAGAGGGTCACTGTGCTTAAGTTCCTGGCTACAGAAGCTGAATCAGGTAATGAATAAGCTACATACAAGTACCTAATTCCACTGAGGGAATTCTGTGCAGTTGACTTTGCTAAGGCAGAGAGTTTGTCTCTTCAAGATAAAAGTGTAATTTGGATTATAAAATTTAGAGAAAAGCAAACATCAGAGGGAAGCAGTTTGAAGCCATAAATTTAGAAAGAGAAATAGATGGTAAAATAATAGTAGGGAAGGGGCTCGTATGTCAAGCATGGATGTAAAGAAGAGACGAGTTTAGAATAGAAGGACAAAGGAAGCAAACTGTAACCTAAAGAAAACAGAGCTTTACATAGACCCTTGAATGGCTGCAATATATTATATCCCTACTCAAGTACCTTTTCCGCTGTCACTTTCTATCTACTTTGTATCCCTTCTTTGTCCAACTTTTCCACACCCTGTCACCCTAAATGTCAGTTTTCCTTAGGTGTATCTTTTACCTTCTAAGTTCCCCCCGAATCTCTGTGTTTACATATCTGTCTTTGAGCCTGTGAGTGCCAGTTCTTTTTCTAGCCTTGTCTTCCACCTCTTGGTTTATTAGTACTTATTTTGCACCCTGGGTGACCTTGCTTTTCATCACAGTTTTTCTACACCAAATGCTTTGGTTGGCCTTAGTACTCACCTTTATATTTACATTCACAACTCCCCCGGTAATCGTTCATAAAAATGAAGAAAAACAGTCCATGAAAAGTTCATCAAAAGCAAAGATCAAAATCCCTGGATGTAGTAGAACTAAACTTTTAAAGGTCTTATTTATTGGCATATTTATTTATCTAGTCAGTTTCATTGTAGGCTTTTTCCATGTTTGTGGACTTCCCTTGCCTGCTACAAAAAAAATTTCATTTTTACTTTTGTATAAAACTCCTCATGTTTGTGTCTTATTCTTACTACTTCTGCTCATTTATCCTTAGGGTTTATGCTATTAATATTGATATTGATAACTTATTGATTCATTTCATGTCTTTTCTTGGCTTATAAACAGAGGGGGTTTTTTAAGTTTAGAGTTAATCAGTAATTGATCAGGATTTGTGGACAGATCCAGTTAGAAATATCGAAACCAATATGTAAACTAGGTCCTATTTCATCTTATGTTAGTTAAGCTGGTTTGTATTTATTTTGGGATTCACTCCTATTAGTGGCAAAATGCAGAAAATAAAAATGTATTAATGAACAGTAGAGGCTGAACTATGATACATATCTCATATACTTGAGCTGTTTTCTTTTTCTGTGTTATTTGTTGCAATCTGCATACCTGTACATTCAAGAATGTTTAGATTTTGGGAAGCACACCTGGATTTACAGCTTATTTTTTGAGTCCATGTTCCTTCCTTAGAAAAAGCTTATTTGAATTACATTGCTAGCATTGTGTCCTTAAGCAGTTCAGATATGATTACCCCCAGTGACACACTTATTGCATTCCCATATACAGAACAACTTTCAGCCTAAGAAACGTTTGTAAGACTACTCCTACCAAAAGCAAAATAATCAATTGTTTTATAGTGGTCCAGTTTTCAGCTTCATTTCTTTCTTCAAGTCAGCTGAGGGGTATTTCTGCATTACCAGAAGATGCCATTTCAGTTTACATTTTAAACTATACTTTGTCCCCAGTTGATGCTGTAATATGAATTGCATTCAGGCAGAGGCTTCTCAAGCACAACTGCTTCATTTAACAGCAGCATATAAGTATTCAACTCCCAATCCCTGGAGTTCTCCTTTGCTAACAGTTATAGCATCGGACTTAAACTGGCAACGTTTTTTTGGAGAATGCAGATTTTCTGAGCCAATTAACTTATATGGTGAAATACACAATAGAACACTTTTTTCTTTTTTTCTGTTTTAAAAAAGAGAACCTGACAGAAGTAGTCTTTTGTCAGCTTCTGAGATAAGAATAAAAAAATAAATTCAGGGTTTCTCTGAAACTTGGTAGTTTCAAATGGAGCAGAAATTCCTGTCTTCATGTGCTTGTCTTCAGGAAGTTTTCTAACAAGCTTAATCACACTTTATTTTTCAAATTCTGTAGACTATACTAGAAAAGGAATAGAAACTTCCACACTGATGGTAACTTCTGTGAAATTCTACCATTACAGAAATCTTAATGTGAGGACTCAGAACTGATATACTGTGCACTAAATTTTCAAAGAAATGTACTATAAATTTCTTATTTTATCTGAGTTCTTTCCTGATATTCATGGATACTCTTATACAAGCGCCCTCTAATCTAGGGAAATCTTGTCAAGAATTTATTGATAAGGAAAAAAGACATAAAAGGATTAATTAAATGCTCAGGAAAGCCAAGCTCTGTGACAGAAGTGAATTCTGCCTCTCTGCCTTAAGAGGACCACTGTTCCCTCCTGGAGTTGGCTGGATTTGTAATAAGGTGTACCTACATGATTTTGTAAACTCCTCATTTTGTTCTGTTGTCTGTGAACTCCTCATATTGTTCTCATTCTCTGTCCTGAGAAGACTCAAGGAAGAACTTAACCATGCTAACTGAAGTAGTTAACTACATCAGTCAGAGATTAGAGTTGTACTCTCTGTTTTGAGATATGGTAGGGAGGTGAAAACAGATTAAAAGAAGTCATTCACTGAATCAAGAAAAGAGTCTCCCTGAAAAACTGGAAGCTGATGACAGTCATTCATTTTAAAAGTATCAATATTTCTTGACATTAGTAATTTTACTTAACATTGGTCTTGTATCTCCCCTATGAAGGTGTATTGAGAAAGGATACTTTCACAAATACCTCATAACTTTTCAGTCAGTCTTTCAATTTGGTTGTGTCATGCATGCAGTGGGAATTGTATGGATGCCTAATCATAGAACAGTTTGGGTTGGAAGGGACCTCAAAGATCATCTAGTTCCAACCCCCCTGCCATGGGCAGGGACACCCTCCACTAGACCAGGTTGCCCAAAGCTCCATCCAACCTGGCCTTGAACGCTTCCAGGGAGGGAGCATCTACAGCTTCTCTGGGCAACCTGTTCCAGTGCCTCACCACCCTCTCAGGAAAGAATTTTTTCCTAACATCTAATCTAAATCTACCCACCTTCAGCTTAACGCCATTACCCCTTGTCCTATCACTGTAAACAGTCCCTCTCCAGCTTTCCTGTAGGCCCCCTTTAGGTACTAGAAGGCTTCAATAAGGTCTCCCTGGAGCCTTCTTTTCTCCAGGCTGAACAACCCCAACTCTCTCAGCCTGTCCTCATAGGAGAAGTCCTCCAGCCCTCCAATCATCTTCGTGGCCCTCTGCTGTACTCACTCCAACAGCTCCATGTCCTTCTTATGTTGGGGACCCCCAGAGCTGGATGCAGTACTCCAGGTGGGGTCTCACGAGAACACAGCGGAGGGGCAGAATCACCTCCCTCGACCTGCTGGTCACGCTTCTTTTGATGCAGCCCAGGATACAGTTGGCTTTCTGGGCTGCAAGCACACATTGCTGGCTCATGTTTTGCTTCTCATTCACCAACACCCCCAAGTCCTTCTCCTCAGGGCTGCTTTCAATCCATTCTCCGCCCAGCCTGTAGTTGTGCTTGGGGTTGCCCTGATCCATGTGCAGGCCCTCACACTTGGCTTTGTTGAACTTCATGAGGTTCTCATGGGCCCACATTTCAAGCTTGTCAAGGTCCCTCTGGATGGCATCCCTTCCCTCCAGTGTGTCGACCCCACCACACAGCTTGGTGTCATCCACAAACTTGCTGAGGGTGCACTCGATTCCACTGTCCGTGTTGCTGACAAAGATGTTAAAAATGATCGTCTTTAAGTTTTTCATATTTTAGAGCTGTTAGAAAAACAAAAAAAATCATTGTCATCCATGGGTGGTTATGTTCTGGTGAATTGTATTTTTACATTCTGATAGGAAAAAAACCTAATCCAAATTATTTCAGATTTTTTAAGAGGAATCCTGTAGTCTAACAATGAAGAAACAGACAATGTATTTATTTTATGTACTTCTATTTAGGGCTTAGCTTTGCCACCTGTTTTATTCTCTATCATGTGCAAGAAGGTCATGTGCCTTCAGTAAGTCGGCATATCCCAGACTATGCTATTTCCTTGTTGATTTTATGTGATATAATATCACTTCAGTGCTTGATATTTTTCCAGCTTATAGAGACCAACATGAAACACAGGCCATCTTAAGCTCATTTTAGGCTAGAAAAATGTGCATAAAGAGAGAGTAACTTTGAGACCTAGCCAATAAAATGTTTTCATCCTCAGCTAAGACCACGGTCTTTTCATTTGCAGGGTGGCAGAGGGTCTGCTCTGCTCTTAGGGCAAGAAAGTTCATGAGTAACCAAAAATCTTTTTTCATTTGCAGTTGTTTTTTCTATTGTAGCTTTAGCTGTTGATGCTAAATTTCCATCCTATCACTAAAGATTAGAAAACTGCCTTAATTTTTGCATTACCCATTGATGGCATGTTCAGGATGTCATGTCACTGTAGACATCTTTCTGTTTTCTGTAAGAAAGGAGACTGCACTATATGTCTTACTTGTATTAGTGGTGGAGGCCATATTTCTAAACCCTTGGAGTATTTAAACCTATACAGCTGTGTTGGGTTTGCGTGGCAGGGTTTTGGTGGCGGGGGGGCTACAGGGGTGGCTTCTGTGAGAAGTTGCTAGAAGCTCCCCCTGTGTCTGATAGAGCCAATGCCAGCCGGCTCTAAGACGGGCCCGCCGCTGGCCAAGGCCAAGCCAATCAGCGCCTCTGTGATAACATATTTAAGAAGTAGAAAAACACTTAGAGAGAGAGAGCTTTTGCAGCCGGGGAGAGGAGTGAGAAGATGTAAGAAACTCTGCAGACACCAAGGTCACTGCAGATGGAGGGGGAGGGGGAGCTCCAGGCGCCGGAGCAGAGATCCCCCTGCAGCCCGTGGTGAAGGCCATGGTGAAGCAGGCTGTCCCCCTGCAGCCCATGGAGGAAGGATGAGGGGGTGTAGAGATTCCACCTGCAGCCCGTGGAGGACCCCATGCCGGAGCAGGTGGAGGCACCTGAAGGAGGCTGTGGCCCGTGGGAAGCCCACGCTGGAGCAAGTTCCAGGCCGGACCAGTGGACCCGTGAAGAGGGGAGCCCACGCCAGGGCAGGTTTGCTGGCAGGACTTGTGACCCCGTGGGGGACCCCACGCTGGAGCAGTTTGCTCCCGAAGGTCTGCACCCCGTGAGAGGGACTCCATGCTGGAGCAGGGGAACGATGAGAGGAGTCCTCCCCCTGAGGATGAAGAAGCAGCAGAAACACCGTGAGATGAACTGACCGTAACCCCCACTCCCTGTCCCCCTGTGCCGCTGAGGGGGGGAAGGTTGAAGCCGGGAGTGAAGTTGAGCCCGGGAAGATGGGAGGGGTGGGGGGAAGTGTTTTAAGAGTTGATTTTATTTCCTCATTCCTCTACTCTGTTTTGCCTAGTAATAAATTAGATGAATTCCCTCTCTAAGTTTGGTCTGTTTTGCTCGTGACGATAATTAGTGAGTGATCTCTCCCTGTCCTTATCTCGACCTATAAGCATTTCGTTATGCCTTTTCTCCCCTGTTTAGTGAATGAGGGGAGTGAGAGAGCGGCTCTGGTGGGCACCTGGCCCCCAGCCAGGCTCAACCCACCACAACAGCTTTTGATATCAGAGGAGAAGGAAGTTAGGAAACCATTTTGCTTCTAAAAAGCTAAAACTTTGTATCTTCAAGTTTATGGTCAAGATACTTAAAAACTAAGCAAAATTCTTTCTATTGAGACTAAAAACTAATACAAAATGAAAAATTAGAATATAATAACAGTGAAGTGAAAGAATAAAGAATACAGAAAAAACCCTGTGAAATATTGAAATTTGATTTGTAGCTCTTGGTCTCCAAAATATTTTTTTTCTTATATTCAGTTGTTCTCAGAAGGGGTCATTATCATTTCAAGGTCTGTCATTTTAGTCTTCCTTTTATGCTGTTACTTTTCAACAAGACATTAACAATAATTACCCACAAACACTGACATGTAAAGGCATCCCTTGATACCTATCCAAATGGGTGGTCAATAAAGAGATAAACAGAGTAATACTCACTCTACACACTCACACCTCTGTAGAAGGCAGAGGTTCTTTTCAGGCATCTAGGTGTGAAGTTGAATATTCAATGTTAAGTTATATGTCTTTACAGATCATAGAGTTTGTTGAAGTGACTGGAGAGTCAATAGTCATTAGAGCTGCTTTTCTTGTAGAAATGTTCCATTCTGCCAAATGCAGTTGCTCAATTGACCTCTTGGCCAACAACTGCAATTAAAAGGTGCATCTCCTGCACAAGATAGATGAGAACATAGTCCTCTATGCTAGCAATAATAGAAACAAGTTTCTTGCAGATCTGTTTACAGTTTTCTGTGCTCTTTTGTCTTTCTTTTTCCCTTTAGGTTCCACAATTTTGAGTCATCTGCCTAAACTGATGAGTCCATTCTCACTCAACTCTTTTAAGGTCCACTCAAGTTCTGTTTTAATCTACTACTTTTCTATTGATCAAGTTTCTACTTTTCTTTCATCGTGCAGTTCAGACATTTCTCGAGGAGTATTTTAAAATTATCTGCCTTTAAAGACCCTATGGTCCAGTGGGATTTAAAATTAGAACTATATATATTAATAAGTTTCCTTTTGAAATATTAAGTACCTGTTTATTTCTTCCTCTAACTGTGAAAGCTGCTTTCTTCTTGCCATTACTGGTGCTAAGAGGAGGACAAATTCAACTATGTGAAGGATGACCCTTCTCGCATCTGTTCTTCAGAGGGAGAATCTCTCTTCTAATGTAGACAAAAATTCTTTTTGTCTGTAAGAGTTAAATTAAGCTTCCAGTTTTCCTTTCTGAACTTGAGACCTGAAATAAGCATTTACCTTTCATATGTTCAAAGTAAAGAACGTTGTTGATATTCACAGGTCCACAAACATCAGGAGATTTTCTGTGCTGTTCATTTTCCAAATTTAGCCATTTCTACTCAATAGACAGTGGCCTGAATTGAGTTTTGCCATGAAACTGCTGAAATGGATCCCCCTAATAAAATGAGGGCATAATCCACCAGAGGTCAGGTAATATTACTGGCATTGTTGGGAAATTTTTTTTTCATTTTTCTGTCATAACATCACCAAATGCAATATTAGGTTGCTAAGGGCCAATAGGGTTCTACATTTGTTGATTGCTTACTTACAACTTACTGCGCTGTGCTGGGCCCTAGCCACAATCTATCAAACACAGCCCCACCATTTGCCATGGTGGTATACCTGGGTGGTATTCTTGAAACAATTTTTGCTAACCCTGAACAGGAGTTGGAAAACATTCAGGAGACCTAGCAATAGCAATACACTGGCCTGAACGTTCCAAGGGTATTCAAAATTCTCAAAAATGGTCATGACCAACCAAAAGGGAAAAGGGGAGGTGAAAGAGTGGGAAAGCATCGAAGGTGGAAGGCCGCTGTATGGAGTCCTACACGGCGAGTTGCAGAATCTGCTGAAGGAGAAGGTGAATCAAGCCAGTTTGCAGAGGTGAAAGCCATCCAGCTGGCTTCAGATATTGCTGAAAGAGAAAAGTGGCCAACACTGTACCTCTATACCGACTCATGGATGGTGGCCAATGCCCTGTGGGGGTGGTTACAGCAGCGGAAGCGGAGCAACTGGCAACACAGAGGCAAACCCATCTGGGCTGCCCCATTGTGGCAAGATATTGCTGCCCGGCTAGAGAAGCTAGTTGTAAAGGTACGTCATGTAGATGCCCATGTACCCAAGAGTCGGGCCACTGAGGAACATCGGAACAACCAGCAGGTGGATCAGGCTGCCAAGATTGAAGTGGCTCAGGTGGATTTGGACTGGCAGTGTAAGGGTGAATTATTTATAGCTCGGTGGGCCCATGACACCTCAGGCCATCAAGGAAGAGATGCGACATATAGATGGGCCCGTGATCGAGGGGTGGACTTGAGCATGGATGCCATCTCACAGGTCATCCATCAATGTGAAACATGCGCCGCCATCAAGCAAGCCAAGCGGGTAAAGCCTCTGTGGTATGGAGGCCAATGGTTGAAATATAAATATGGGGAAGCATGGCAAATCGACTACATCACACTCCCACAAAGCCGCCAAGGCAAGCGTTATGTTCTTACAATGGTGGAAGTAACCACTGGATGGCTGGAAACATATCCTGTGCCCCATGCCACTGCCCGGAACACCATCCTGGGTCTTGAAAAGCAAGTCCTGTGGCGACATGGCACCCCAGAGAGAATTGAGTCAGACAATGGGACTCATTTTCGAAACAACCTCGTAGACACCTGGGCCAAAGAGCATGGCATTGAGTGGGTGTATCACATCCCCTATCATGCACCAGCCTCTGGGAAAATTGAAAGGTACAATGGACTGCTAAAAACTACCCTGAGAGCAATGGGTGGTGGGACCCTCAAACACTGGGACACACATTTAGCAAAGGCCACCTGGTTAGTTAACACTAGGGGATCTGCCAATCGAGCTGGCCCTGCCCAATCAAAATTACCACGCCCAGTAGAAGGAGATAAAGTTCCTGTAGTGCGCATGAAAAATATGTTGGGTAAAACAGTTTGGGTTATCCCTGCTTCAGGCAAAGGCAAGCCCATCTCCGGGATTGCTTTTGCTCAGGGACCAGGGTGCACTTGGTGGGTGATGAGAAAAGATGGGGAAATCCGGTGTGTACCCCAAGGGGATTTGATTTTGGGTGAAAATAGCCAATAAAATTAAATTGCATGATGTTAATAGCTATATACTGTATCAATGGTATGACCATAAGAATCACCCAAAACTAATGAAGGATGGACTTTGGAACTAGAACTGACTTCAACTGGTGCCCAGGAACTTCATCGAAAAATCACATCTTTGATGTCCAGACTGCGAGCCTGGACCACATCAGATACACCAGCCCTGAAAAAACTGTGGATGGAGCGTGCAACAATCCAGTAGCACGCTCCATTGTTCCTGCTCTGAGAGACTGTAATGGCAGATGGAACCCAAAGCCACGGACTAAATGAACTCGATGGACACTTTAGAGCGATGGCCCATGGAATAAGAGAATAGCGTCTGTGAAATAATCTGGGCATGACGTAGATGGTATGGAATAAGGGGTGGATAATGTCCTGGTTCTGGCAAGGATAGAGCTAATTTCACAAGGAGCCAGGACAGGTGAGCCAAGCTGGCCGGGGGCTATTCCATACCATGTGACATCATGCTTACCATAAAAGGGGGCCAGTCGGGCAGAGCGGGGGCGGCCCGGTTTTTCGGCGCGGTTCCGGGACGATGGGCTGAGTGTGCGGTCGGTTGGTCGGTCGGTCGGTCGTTCGTTGGCTCGGTAAATTGTTATCTGTTGTTACCCATTGTGAATATCTGTTATCAGTACTGTTGTTGATTGTTCCCCTCTCCCTTGCTGTCCCAGTAAACTGCCCTTATCCCAACCCTCGAGGCTTTGCCGTTGTTTTCCCGTTCTCCTCCCCAGCCCGCCGGGGGAGGGGTGAGTGAGCGAGAGGCCGCATGGCACCCAGCTGCCGGCTGGGCCTAAACCACGTCAGTCCTCCAACATTGCTCCACTAGGTAGTTGATAAAGCATTTTCTTGGAGTTATCTAAAATGTGAATGTACATTTGGGCTATCAATAGAGGAAAGAGAAGTTGCATAGCTGTAAAGGATAATCTTTGATATTCTGGGTCAAAAAGTACGAGTTTTCTGGCTGCTTTTATCTTTCAAAGCTCTTTGATGTTTCTAGATGTACATTTCTTTACATGAACAGGAATAGAAATGCTGCTACGTTACCTTATATGTCTATATGCTAGGCATAAGCAATTGTAGAATATGGATGTGTCCTGTTTGAGTAGTAATAAAAGGCTGTCTTCAAGTAACAAAGTGTAAGTGCAAGTGCAAGCTTTATGTTAGTGTATGTATGGTCATTTCAAGATGTCTAATTTCTTTAAATACTGCTCTTACTGCTAATGAGGCTCAATATTTTTTTGCGAAGTTATCTTCAAGTATAATATGTGCCTTTGGATTTTAAGAATTATGTTATAAGGAAGGGTTGCACATGTTGAGTTATGCACATGCACTTGTTGCACCTGAACAGTCAGCATGGACATCATGATTGAGTAACCTGATTGCCTTCTATGCTGGAGTGATTGGTCACATGGGCCAGAGAGAGTCTGTAATGTAATATAACTTAACTTTAGCAAGACTTTTAACATCCTTTTCAACTGCATTTTTATTTATAACATGAGATGAATGTGTTGGATGAATGGGTTGGTAGATGGACTGAAAAATGAGCAGGCATTTGGACTCAGAGGATAGTAATTAATGGCTCAGCTTCCAGATGATATCCAGTCAACACCGCAACCTTTCTTATTCAGTTATTTTCATCAATGTTTGGGATGATGAGATAGAATGGACCCTCAGCAAATTTGCACGTGAGGCTAAATTGGGAAGAGAAGGTTAAGTGACATGCTGGACAGAAAAACATTGAGAAACTTAGGGGTTGGGCAAACAGAAACCTAATAAAGTTTAAAAGGAGAAGTGCAAAATCCTGCACTTCGGACAGAATAACCAAGTGCATCAGTACAGCCTGGGAACTAATTGACTTAGTAGCAGCTCTGCTGAAAGGAGAGATTATGGTGGATTTCAAGCTGAGTATGAACAGAGTGCTGTCATCACAAATAAGGCAAACTGGGCTATATTGGAAGGCTTGTGGAGAATATATCCAAAGAAGTAATTATTCCTTTATACATCACACTGAGGGGGTAGTAACTGGACTATTTTGTTGATATTGGCCCTATAGTTCAAGAAGGATGTTGAAAAACTGTGGAGGATCCAAAAGAGGGCTATCAAGAGTATAACATGGTTAGAGACCTGGAGCACATGATCTTCAATGAGGGATGGCTTAGCCTGGCGAAAGAAAGGCCAAAGAGACTTTTAATAGCAGTCTGAAATTTGAAGGTAAACTCCAAGGATGATGGAGCTAACTCTTCTTAGTAGTGGCATTTGGTATAATAAAAGGCAACAGCCACAAGTTTCAGCTTCGGTGGGGACATTAGAAAAAGTGCTTCACCAGGAGGGTCATGCAGCACTGGGATGGTTTATGAAGCTAGGTGATGGAATGTCCGTCCTTGGGGGTTTTTGAAACTTGTCTAGACAAAGCCAAAGCTGCCCCAATCTAGTACTGGTTGTGGTCCTACTTTGAGATGTTCAACTAGGTGACCTCTAGACATCCCTTGTAATCAACATTTCTATGATTCTACGCCTTGTACTACTGGATACTTGCATACTTCAGTTGTCCTATTCCAGATTGGGTGAAAAAATGCAGTCAGGGACTGTGACCACTGTGTTTATTACACATGTAGACATGATAATATAGGAATTCAATGATTAATTAAATATTTCCTTTTCTTCCCGTAAGCATCAGAAGATTTACATATGGAGACAAAAAAAGGCTTTACTGTCATAATCCCTAAACAGTAGCAAGAAACATGTTTCGTTATCTCCATTCCCTGGGATTCCTAATAATGTTTGTATAAATTAAAACGTGTTAATAGCAGAACACTGTAATTGATTAGCTTCTGTATGTTTACAGCTCTCTTTAATTGCTTAAAAATGCCATTTGTCAGCTTCATGTTCTATTGACAATGTTATCGATTTATCTGATTTGGGCTTTGTCTTGTCTCTCGTACATAAAGCTCACATATGCAGTTCAAATGGGAAATGACTCTATTGATTTCCTTAACTTGAGCCCAAATGCTAAAGATTTTTGGATAAGCTTTCTCATTACTTAAGCCAAAATCAATAAGAGAGAGCATCTTTTAATGAAAGAGCAGTTTGAGCAACGTACTTCAGAAATGGGGTCCTGTTCATCCTTTGCTTTACAAATCGATCTCCTTGGTTCCTTAAGTGAGGTCCAATTGGTTGACATTGTGGTTTGTCTTTGTGTGTAAACTTGCAGCTTCAGAAAAGAGAAGATGAGCTACAGAGACAGCAGAAGGAAACAGTTTCTCTGTGACAGAAAAAGGATGATCTTCTTATTGAGGTACCACACTATATGTTGTGTGTTCTGTAAAATTCTGGCTTTTTATGACCATTTTTAACTATATAATTTATCGGGAAAATAATATGCTTTTCAGTCCTATCTCTTTGTCTATTATTATTCCTTTGTGAGTTGTCATTACACTATTTAAAAACATTACATACTTAAATGATACAAGTAGTTAATTTGGAACTATCACCTTCTTTTATGATTTTTCTGCATAAAATACTATCATGACTAAATCTGATCATATTGTTTTGTTAACCTGCTAATTTGTTCTGGTTTTATTTCTGCTCTAGCCTCAGGAAATTAGACTCAGTGGCTCTGGACTAAGCTGTGTAAAATGAAATCTGAGATTAAAAACTGGAAAGCTGAAGTTGAAGAACAACAGAATGAACTGGGTATATCCAGCTAGTTATATGGGCAGGCCAAATGTTCAGGTACTGTACTAAGATATCATTAACTGCCCTGAACTACATAAATTAAGCTGATTATGCTTTCACTTAATTAACTGAGAATGACCTATTGATGTATAGGCAGAACAAGATAGAGACTACATGCTGCACTGTACTAAATTTATAGGTTTTCAATTAGTTCTACTATTGACTGAGACTACTTAGAAAAGGAGTTTACTTTTATGTTTTGTAGCAGGTTTTTAAATTAGTAAGTTATTTGAAAATGTTTTGTTTGTATGCTCTTGAATTACTTGAAAAATGATCCAGTGAAAATTGTTAGTTCATCTAAATCTATAATTTTTGCCTCATGGCTGATTAACACGTATACAATATTTGTCTTTGAAACTGCTGTAATGACTTATTATAGGTATTGATTAATCATCTCCAAAATATTAGACATTTCAAAATTTTAGTCATAATAGCTTTAGAAATTATCTAATCAAATTATTTGCTTAAAAGAATATTTTAAAGAAATGCAAGGAAATTCTCCACAAAAAATCTGATCATTTTATTAAAAAATGAGTTATTTTCTTTCAAAAAAAGTACATTGGGTGTGATTTTAGTTAAGCTCCATTTGAAAAAGAAGTTTTTACAGTCTTACATACATTACTGGATAGCAATTTACTAAGTGTATTAAATAATCTCAATAATATATTTACAGATTACGTTCAAAGGAAAATGTGAATTTGTGTAATGTATGTTTTTTTATTATGCAGAACTATGGAGTCAGTTAGTATTTAGTTACAAATTGACTTCCGTTGTAGACATGCTTTGAAAAAAAACACATAGAAAAAACCCAACTATTAATTAGTAATACTACTGCAAATTTTCAAGAAAAGTAATAAGCTTAAAAATGTTAGCATGTTACAGTAGAACTGTTACATCAGGCTGATGAATCTTCTGTAATGTTTCTATTTTAAAAGAGACTTATTTCAAACATAAAGAAAATAATAAAACATCCTACAGATAAGATTGTTTATTAATATACTAGGGAAAATAAATCATCATGTATGCTTAGCAAAGAAGTCCCTGACTACTCATGTTTGAGTCCCTGAATAAGGTTTTCTTTAGCTCATTCTTAAGTATAAATTTTGGGGAGTAATGTACCTGCTCTACAGATTCCAATTGTCCAAGATACACTTCTGTGACCAAAGTTAATGTAAAATCTTCATTTTTTCAAAAAAATGGTACACTAAATAGAAGGATATGTACAGTCTTATCCCCTGGAACTACGTTGCTGTCTTTGTGTAGTTCTCTTTAAGCTTGTAAAAAATTTAAAAAATTGTATGTACATAGATTATAATATGTAACTGTATTTTTTTAAGATTAATTTTCAGCTTTTGAAATGGTAATGGTTCTTTAACTTGAGTTTTCCATCTTGATGCATGCCTATGATATTCAGTTACCTTATGCCATAGCACCCATCTGATGATTTATGGTTAAACCTGCCCTTTGTAATTCAGTGATCATCTTATTAAAATATTTCCTGGGGTCTTCCCAGTTTATACTGAAGATGACTACATTGTCTACATATGCAGCACTTACTTTTCCTTCAAATGTGGTCAATAAGCCTTTGGTATGTACTGGTCATACAAGGAACACAAACCAGATTGTGGTAAATTGATATAGGTCCTTGACTTCACTGCAGTTCGACTATAGTGGCAGCCCCAACATCTGGTCCTCAGCTGCTGTCCAGCTGCTTTGACTCTCACTGGCCGACCAAGCCAAATCTCTGTTTTATCCCCCTTATTGACATGTGCATTAACACATCCAACTTGTTATTCTCCTATACGATAATTTCCATAATTGTTTTGTTGACTTCATTTATTGTGTTATTGTTAAAGGCTTATGCATTCTACTACTTGCCTAACACTTGTTTGTCTCTCAGTGGCTTATCTGCATTCTCCATCCAGTTAATTTATATTCACTTGTACCTGAGATCCTCCCCTCTTAGCCCATCTCTCTCCCTTTATCCTCCCAGTTCACATTTGCCCAGGCCATTGCCTATTTTTGTCTCTCCCATTTCTCATTACCTGACTCATTTTTTAAGCGTCATATCTACCACTTAATCCTGTTTCTGTAGGAGGTCTTACTCTGTGGAATCTTCATATACAGGATGGTCAGAAATGACACTTTTCTGTGCTATACTATTTTTCTCTCCCTTTTCTCTTTTCATCAATTTGAAGCAGTTCATTCACCTTACCCATCTTGTTTCTTTTCTCTGGCATCACAAACTCTTATCCACCCACTCACAGCCTTAAGTGATCCACATTGTTTACTTCCCTAACTTTTCACAGTTACCGGCAAAATCTCTCCAAATGCTCATGACTGTCATCTCTTTTCTCCTTTACTACCATAACCTCACTGAGCAAACATTTCCAGCTGAAGTAGTAAGATTGTTTTCCTGTTCCATCATTTGGACCATTTTATTCTTCTGATTTTATGTCTCATGAAATGAATTTTTTTTTCCTTAACATTCATGGGTTTTTCTCATTTCTGCCTCTTGTCATTTGCTATGTCACTTTCTATGTCACATATTTAAAATTCCTCCTTTTTTTCCAGTGACGTCAGAGTGAAAAAGCAATTTATTTTTCTGCTTCTTCATTGGCTGTCTTTATACTTTCTTCCATTACAATCCTGAAGCATGCTGTATTCTTCTTGGAATATTTCTTCTTCTTTTTAAGCTTGTTCCTGCTAGTCCTCTTTATGGTGATCTTTAAATAAATTGGCCAGGCAGTGATTGCTAAATTTTGCATCAGTGGAAGAAAGCTGATGAATGACCCTTTCCTCTCCTTCTGGTCTTCCTGACAAGAATCCAGAACTTTGCATAGTGTGTGACCATCAAGTTTTACAGCTTGCATATTCATGTTGTCATATTTTAATTACAGTGTTCAGGTCTGTCTTCTTCCTATTTATCACATTCACTTATGATTAACTTCATATTGGATTACAGATTAATTAGGTCAGGAATCTTGACTACTTTTGTGATTTTTTTATTGATCCAGCATAAAAGGGTGCACCTCTATTTATAAATGTAACAGTAGTAGGGTCTGCTGGTTGTAAGGATTCTCATGCTACCTGTGCTCCCCTCAATAATTCTCGGGAATGGCTCAGGAGTTTGTATATGCATAGGCTCATTTCCAGTAGACAGTCTACATGTTTAATACCGTGGATGCTGGCTGATACATGATCATTGGTCTCAGTGACAAAGAGTAGTTCCTGGCATGTTTAATTTACTGGCATGGATGTAGTCTGTCTTGGTCCTGACTGACTTTTGATCACTGCCTTTGCACAAAAACCAGTAGTTCTGCTAATAATTGCAACAATTTAGACTGAGAAAAGACAAAATGAAATTTGTTATATTATTTTCATAAACTGAGAATAGGTCTGACCGTAAGTCATCTTAAATGATTAACAAGTTCCTATCCATGTAGCACAACATGTAGTATATATTTTTCAGAGAATGATACATAATTATTTCTGCCTAGACATTTGCATGCCTGTCAGAAATGAAGTACTGCTAAAATCCCTCTTCTAGCACAATTTTGACATGTAAGCTAAAGTCATCAGAATTCTGTAGCTGTCCTTGAAGGATATTTCAGCAAGTGGTAGGTGTAGCCATTCTTACTGAATGACAAACATCATTCCCTCATTGTGACGAAACTCTTTGAGCTGTATTACCCTGCATCCTAGGTTGTAGTTCTTGGACTTGTAGATTTCTTGGAGAGAGGCACTAAAGAAACTCAACTTTGCTCATCACATCTGTTGTCCCTGAATATTTCTGTCAGGTAAGAAAATAAGGAAATACCATAAACAAAAAATGTTTACTGGAAAATGTGACAAAGCAAGCTATTTATGCCTTTTACTTTAATACTTTCTTCTTCAGTTCTCTACCCTTAGATTTTGCTTTCTCTCCACAGATGGATGTATTGGCATGTATGTTACTGTTTTATCACTGTATTTGTCTCTTTCTGAAAACCTTTGTGTGTAACTTTGGATAGCTATTCTTCAGCTCGGAGTTTGACTCTGCAGCAAAGCATTGTCAACACACTCAGGCTTTATGATCTTCTTCCTAACCTCCCTTTGGAACAGTTGCTTCGTGTCTAATATGAGATGCCTAAGGTGTTAGTTTATGCACTTCTACACAACAAACTATTTCTCTATGGCTGTTTTCTTTACATTTTTTTTTTCTTTAATGTATTTTCCAAGCATTTTTCTTAAATGATATAATGCAGGTATAGTAGGACCTTAGCCCTAATAGGTATGGTTGATTTCTTCCCAGAGAAATGAAGTTTGCCTGTGAGGTTTACCCTCAGATATGCTGCAAATATTCTCCTAAAATTCTCCAGCAAGAAACAAGCCAAGAAAAAGTGAAATACCTCTACTTTGTGAAGAGCTCAACAAGATTTCACATCATCATTGGAACTGTCAAATTTGCATTTCACTGATGGTGTTTTTCTGCTCACTAACTGTTGAATGTTACCTTAGATCATGATTTTATGTGAGTAGCATCCTTTGAATGCTTGTCCATCTATATACTCACACTCTGAATTTGCATTGCAGGCCTATAGTGTTAGGAGTACCCAGTAGTTCTGTCTAATCATAGAATCATAGAATATTTTGGGTTGGAAGGGACTCTTAAAATTCATCTAGTCCAACCCCCCTGCAATGAGCAATGACATCTTCAACTAGATCAGGTTGCTCAGAGCCCCATCCAACCTGACCATGAATGTTTCCAGGGATGGGGCATCTACCACTTCTCTGGTCAATCTGTTCCAGCGTTTCACTACCCTCATCGTACAAAATGTCTTCCTTAGATCTAGTCTGAATCTACCCTCTTTTAATTTAAAACCACTACCCCTTGTCCTAGCACAACAGGCCCTATTAAAAAGTCTGTCTCTATCTTTCTTACAAGCTCCCCTTTCAGTCTTGAAAGGCTGCAATAAAGTCTCCTTGGAGCCTTTGCTTCTCCAGGCTGAACAGCCCCAACTCTCTCAGCCTGTCCTCATAGGAGAGGTGCTCCAGCCCTTTGATAATTTTTGTGAGCCTCCTCTGGACACACTCCAACAGGTCCATGTCTTTCCTGTGCTAATCTTTCAAACTATACAAAATAATAAAAATTCATGGGTAACACATAAATTTTGTTCTTAGCAATTCAGAAGTATCTAAGAGAGAGATTTTGAAAAGGGGAGGGAGAGAAATGTGGATAGTGAATTTATAAATATTCAACACAATTGAAGAGCTATAATAACTGAAAAGTATCCTCCTCTTTCAAGTGCAGCCTCTTCACAAGTACGTTCATACGGTGGATTATTCTTAGCACTACATTTCCTTTGTAGTGAAAGTTACCTGGAAATGGATCTTGAAATCTTCTTAGAAGATCAGAACCATAGGACAGCACTAGGAAATGCATCCTTTGAATGTCCTATCTTGGCATAGTAATTGGTGGAACTGAATATGCAGCTCCAAGTCACCACTCTGCCAGTCTCAGTAATATTGGCAGCCTTCAATGAAGCCACTACTATGGTTAGCATTCTGTCAGATTTCACTTAGAGCAAATCATCATGTTTTCTGTTGCTCAGTTGGACAATATCTGCCTAGCGATGTCTATGTGCTTTGAATTCTCATAATAGAAAATGGAAAACAGGAAACAAAGATATAATTGTCCAAAGGATACAAAGTCACTTCGGCCTTCCAGACATTGGAACTAGAGGGTAAAGAGGTAAATGGTAAATTAGTCTCTTTACTCAAACTGAATTCCGATAAAATTGATCCAGAACTTCAGATATCTTTGGTATTTAGGGGAGAATACAAACGTGTCAGTTACCAAGACATGTTCATAGCTAGTTCGTTGATGAGTGGTCAGTAGTACAAAGGCTGATCTATGAGAAGTACTACTGAAGTATCACATATCAAACAATAAAAACCAAATTAGATAATTAAAAAATTGTAA
This sequence comes from Grus americana, assembly GCF_028858705.1. Taxonomy (NCBI): domain Eukaryota; kingdom Metazoa; phylum Chordata; class Aves; order Gruiformes; family Gruidae; genus Grus; species Grus americana. Next base: position 33,491,041 of record NC_072853.1, on the reverse strand, counting down.
GACAATAGAGTGAGAAAAGAAGTAAGCAACGATGAATTACTAAAGGTGAATTTTCATCTCTAAGTAAGTTGATAGAGAACATGATACAAACCCTACTCTTAAGAAAAAATAGGAAGCATTGGACAAGGTACAATATATCATGTGACCTAAAATATGAATTTGTCAAAAAAACCCCATTGTCTGAAGTATTTTATACCACTAATGGTATAAGACTGTGCAAAACCACTTCTTGAAGAAATACTAGTAACTTTTCTTCAGTTACATAGTAGATAAGTAATAATACCACTCTACAATCCAGAACTGCATTTAAATATATCCAGAATTCTGTTACAATATACAGGTTCTGTACCCAATAGTTATTTAACTCAGACCTCAGAATGTTTCCTGTATTCTTGCCCAGTGACTTCCACTGGGAGGTGAAGTTTATGAATTCTCTTGGAATGCTTAAAAGCATACTCCTAGTTTCCCAACTTTGCTCTTGTTTTCATTTGATTGTAGAAAAACTAGAATATTTGTCCAGTTTTTTTAGTTCTTTTAGAGATCTAATTTCTCACATATGATCATTGGAAGTAATGCTTTTCATTGATTTATATGGAGTTATAATGAGTAAAGGACTAGTTTGACAAAAATATTTCTGTGATCATTATGAAAGACTTGTATTACAAATATGGTATGGATTATTGACATTTATATAAAAAACATTCCAGAGGACTGCTGTAATTACAGAATCATAGGTAATGGCACTGATGTTACAGTTAAGGTATGTTACACAGTTATGAATTTTTGTTAAACTATTTTTCATAATCAGAACTGGAAAAATGATTGTTCTGGACTAACTTGCCCATCATCATACATGTCGTGTCACTCTCCCTCTCCCCAAATTTTCCAAAATAGTGAAAAGTTATAGGAGAGAAGAGTAATTATTTTAATTTTTAATATAAGCTTTGTAAAAGAGAAGTTTTTCAATGTACTAATATGTTGCTGTACAATCATCTTTATTGACAGATGTATCAATTTTTAAAGTGAATATTATCATTTTGTATGTTGCTATATAAAAAGTGTACATACAGCCATGAAGCTCACATTACTGCAACTTTTTTGATTTTTTTTTTATAAGCATTCAGAAGAATCAGATAGAAAAATATTAAGTTTGTCAGATTGTACCATATACTGACAAAATACCGTCTTAAAAAGAATGCCACACAATATAACTACAAGAAAATTAATATACTGCAAAAAGTCCTAAGCTCTGTGCATGTAAGGAGATGAATTTTGAGTCTTTCTTAGACAAAAGTATTGCCTGGGTTTTCACCAGTATTCTTCGTTGATTTCCTTGAGTTACACCTATCTTATACCTTTACAGATAAAATGACTGTAGAGCCATCAGATGGATGTTTTAACCAATGCTTGAATCACAATATAAAGAAAACATTTTGAGTTGCCTTGCAAAATTAAAAAAATACTGCTGGAACGTACTGAGTCTGCATGGGATGAAGTTAATTGTCTTCATAGTAGCTTATATGATGCTGTGTTTTATACTGGTGACCAAAATAGTGCTGATAACACACCAATGTTTTAGCTATTGCTGAACAGTGCTTGCACAGCATCAAGGCATTCTGTGTTTCTTACTGACTCCCCAGGGCACAGGCTGGGGCTGGACAAGAAGTTGGGGGGGGTCACCACCAGGAAAGCTGACCTGAACTGACCACAGGGATATTCCATGCTGTATAACATCATGCTCATTAATCAAAACAGGAGAGAGGATTTTGGGAGAGGTAGCCATTGCTTGGAGACTGGGTGGGCATCAATGTACTTGTGGGAGGTAGAGAGTGATTGCCTTTGATGCGATGACTTATTTTATTTTTTTTCCTCTTTTTCATTCCTTCACTTACTAAACTGTCTTAATCTTAAGATTTCTAAGCTTTTCCAGCTTAGAAAGTTTTCTAGCTTTTGCTATTTTTATTCTCTTCCCTGTCCTACTGGGGAGCATGGTGTGTGTGTAAGTGAGCGAGTGGCTGTGTGGTGCCTAGCTGCTGGCTGGGGTCAACCCACCATATCGGAGAAGGAAACTCTTGTTTTTCCTATGAGATTTTACAATTTTATTCATTTTTAGGACAAAGAAAATAAAGGGCTAGCTTCACGAAATTGAAGAAATGAAACTGGTTGTATCTTTTCCTCCTGTGCATACATTGTATATGGGTTTTTTGGTGTTTTGCCTCCCAGATTAATTAAATCAAGAGGTAATTGTTTAAACAAGGAAAATACTAAGTGCATGTGAAACCCTACCCATTGTTTCTTTGCAGAGTAGGGTTTTTTTCATCTAGGGTGGTTTCCAATCCAGGAGCTTTCAGTGGCTTCTAGAATTGCCAAGGTTCTCCTACTGGACCTGTTTGGGTCCTGTCAGGGAAGATGCTATCCCTTTGTCTCTCCTGCATTTCTCCTTCCTCTTTCTTCACTTCTTCCAGATGTCCCACTTAGAGTGGGCAGCAGCCAGGACAGCATGATTAGGGCTTCTCACATGTTGCATAGACACCCTTTGAAATGACGTGTTTTAATATTGTCCTGGTTTCAGCTGAGACAGTTAATTTTCTTTCTAGTAGCGGGTTGTGGTGGGTTGAGCCTGGCTGGGGGCCAGGTGCCCACCAGAGCCGCTCCATCACTCCCCTCATTCACTAAACAGGGGAGAAAAGGCATAACGAAACGCTTGTGGGTCGAGATAAGGACAGGGAGAGATCACTCACTAATTGTAGTCACGAGCAAAACAGACCGAACTTAGAGAGGAAATTCATCTAATTTATTACTAGGCAAAACAGAGTAATGAGAAATAAAATCAAATCTTAAAACACCTCCCCCCACCCCTCCCATCTTCCCGGGCTCAACTTCACTCCTGGCTTCAACCTTCCCCCCACCAGCAGCACAGGGGGACGGGGAATGGGGGTTGTGGTCAGTTCAGCACACGGTGTTTCTGCTGCTTCTTCATCCTCAGGGGGAGGACTCCTCTCATCGTTCCCCTGCTCCAGAGTGAGGTCACTCTCACGGGAGACAGTCCTTCACAAACTGCTCCAACGTGAGTCTCTCCCACAGGGTGCAGACCTTCAGGAGCAAACTGCTCCAGCGTGGGGTCCCCCACGGGGTCACAAGTCCTGCCAGCAAACCTGCTCTGGCGTGGGCTCCTCTCTCCATGGGTCCACAGGTCCTACCAGGAGCTTGCTCCAGTGTGGGCTTCCCACAGGCCACAGCCTCCTTCAGGTGCCTCCACCTGCTCCGGCGTGGGGTCCTCCACGGGCTGCAGGTGGAATCTCTACACCCCCTCATCCTTCCTCCATGGGCTGCAGGGGGACAGCCTGCTTCACCATGGTCTTCACCACGGGCTGCAGGGGGATCTCTGCTCCGGCACCTGGAGCACCTCCTGCCCCTCCTCCTTCACTGACCTTGGTGTCTGCAGAGTTTCTTACATCTTCTCACTCCTCTCTCCGGCTGCAAAAGCTCTCTCTCTAACTGTATTTTTTCCCTTCTTAAATATGTTATCACAGAGGCACTGATTGGCTCGGCCTTGGCCAGCAGCGGGTCCGTCTTGGAGCCGGCTGGCATTGGCTCTATCAGACACAGGGGGAGCTTCTAGCAACTTCTCACAGAAGCCACCCCTGTAGCGCCCCCCGCTACCAAAACCTTGCTACGCAAACCCAACACACTGGTGTAGTGCTGTGTTTTGGATTTAGGATGAGAAAAATGTTGATAACACAGTGATGTTTTTAGTTGTTGCCAAGAAGTTGATTCAACTTCTCATAGTGGTCTGCCAATGATGTGGGAGGTGCCCAAGGAGTTGGGAGGGGACACAGCCAGGACAGCTGACCCAAACTGGCCAAAGGGATATTTCATACCATATGACGTCATGCTCAGTATATAACTGGGAGGTGGGAAGTTCAGCGAAATGCCAACTGATATAAGAAAAAAATTCTTCACCTTGGGAACAAGTAAAATTTGGAATACGTTGCTCAGAAAAATGATGGAATATTCCTTATCAGAAATATTCAAGCCTGGGCTTAACAAGGCCTTCGATAATCTAATCTAGGGACATGTTTTCAGCAGGAAGGTTGAATAGATGATTGCTCAAGGTCCCTCCTGACCTAGACTTTCCTATGATTCTAGGAGTGCTTTGGACAAAATTTATGCGTTAAATTGAGTAATGAATGATAGCATATATTTATTATAAATGTCCTTAATTTTCTATGTTTTCAGTAAAATATGCCAGTATTACAACTTTGTATGAAGATTGCATCTTCTTTTTGTTTGGAGTTATTTTGATATCATTTTGCAGTTTGTCACAGTGACCTGCCATTTTCTAAGTACTTCTTTTTAAACTACAGTTTGATGAGTTCTCTACTCATTTATGAATAGTAAAAATTAATACTTCAGTACTTCAGTAAAGAATGTGATGGTCTGTGTGAGAAATCTGTAGAGTTTGTCAAGGGCTTTTAAAGCCCCAGTGGAGAGATTTTGAATTCTTTTAAAGTTCTTTCAGACTTAAAAGATCAATGGCACAGCTTTCTTTTTCACACTTTTTTTTCTCTCTTTTTATTTGAAGATTTTTTCCTGAACTGTTCACACTCACTCTAATTTTAAGGTATCTCAGTAATATTTATATTTAGAGTATCTCAATAATACTGTATTTATTAACTATCTTTTTCCAACAGCAATCACAAAACACTTAAAAAATCATGGTATGTGATTATAAGGTCTATAATGGAGATAACAGTAACTGTGAACACAAAGATTGTAACAAACATTTTTAAAGTTTATCGTTAGGCAATACAGATGGTACATTAGAAAAAAACAGCAATTTTTTACATTATTTTAAGTGAGTTCCAGAAAAATATAATCATAGTAGCTGTTTGTCACATTCATTTATTCATATTAAATTTAAAGCAATCTGCATATGCCTTGCATTTGTATATCATATATAACACTGTTCAAAATTTTTACAAAATGGAATTGAGATATTCTCAAACTCATCAAAATATTGCTTGCCTATATTTTTACAAGAATATTTGTTTTAAATATGATTGAGGACATTGAAAATATAATTTGAATTTTTTCAGAAGAGACTATAAAAAAGCAAGCAGACAACTGAAGTAGATGAACATCTGTGGAAGCTTATCAGTTTAACCAAGGGAAATCTATTGCACAAGACGTAGATTCATGTCAGAGACAAAGATCTGAAGGATCTTTGCAGACCATACTTTCTTTTTCACTTGTCCTGATGAAATTTAGTGTTGTCAAGCTAATTATTTTGGGCACTCTGGTTAGTAAGATCATGATTTGCCCCACAAAAGATTCAAATCTCTCCTGTGTGCAAGACACTCCTCCTTGTTTTAGAATTCTTTTTCCTGAATAATCTGTTTTGAAATATATTTCCACAGAAGTATTCTAGGCATTTAGCAATTTGAGAATAAAGGGCTTGACAAGAGTAGTTTACCTTTTATATCACCAGCACTAGGTAGCAACAAGCCATGATCTGTTTTCACTAGGGAAAAATGGAAGAAGAAAAACAGAACCTGTTTCCTAGGCTCTGCAGGAACAGCAAACAAATTAAGAATGATGGGATGAAATACTGTTCCTAAAAAGGCAAGCAGACACTGACTAGTCTGTTTTCAAGGTTTAAGTTTGACAAAAATCTAGGTTGGAACTAGATTTCAGGCAGCAATTCTAGATTTGCGTTCAATGAGATTAAAGGTGAAGAATCCAGTTTGTATTGTATATGTACCACTGGAGTAACAAACTGGAAGAGAATGAGAGAAGACATGGAAATTGCCAACAGCAGGACAAAGCCTGATGGTAATAAAAGTAAATAATATGGGATTGAAAGGAATTTCTTGACTAGTTAGAAAATAATCGTCCTTAGATCTACTGACAATGGGATAAATGAATTAGTTAATAAGAGGTAAGGAAGAAAGTGGAGTAGTAAAGGGAGAAGAGAAGGGAGATCACTAATATTTTGTCCTCATTCCCCAAGAAAATTAGGCATATGTGATCACACTTTCGGTCCCTCCTCTAGTGGTTTCAAATTCAAAACCAAAATACAAATCTCAAAGATAATTTCATGAGTTTTGTGAAAACTAGCAGCTACGTAGTGGAAACTCAAAATACGACTCCCTTTGAAAGAAAGGTTGGTGTTAGGTTGTCTGACTAAAAGCTAAGCAAATTAAACACAGGGACCTGGCGCAGCTCGGAGGAGCAATGTGAAAGGTAGAGAAGCCTTTGTAACCTAATGGAGCACACTGAACCAGCTACTCCTTAGACCACCAGAGAACAATTAGCCTATTGTCCTTCATGCAACGTCACCAATATGACTCAACAAAGATCTTCTGCCTGCAGTGCCATGCAGTAAAGATGTGTGGGACTTACTGTGAGATGCCAGGGCAGCAAAGAGAGTTTTGGGATTGTGTAGAAGTTATGATGGGTTGTGTTGAGAGGCAACGACAGCGGGGAAAGGAAGGAATCAGGGTAGCCTGGGTAGGAACAAGTGTGGGGCAGTAGAGGGAAAAGAGGATAAAGAAGCAAATGTACAGTTTTCTGACTGAGTCCTGCACTTTATCACCTCAGCATATTCTGCATTTGTATTAAATCCTATTTGTAACTACCTTGTATGTGGGTATGCTATCCTGAGCCTGTATATGTGAATAGCAGCAAACTCCAAACTGGACGAGCTGCTAAGTAGGATTAGAGGTGTGAGTGCCAGCACTAGAAAGAGAGGGAGAGAGAGAGACCATGGTCTGAGGGACCTATGGGTTTGGCTGCCAAAAAGTGCATAGACCAGGGTCTGGCAACCACACTTAAACTGAGTGGCTAAGGCTTGATGCTGGAGAGCCTGTAATGTGTGTGTGTGTGCATGCAAGACAGCTATCAAACTTCAGTCAGACTAGCTGATGGGTAGGAAGAGAGGTCAGAGTGCCATACTCTGGAGTGGGACCACAAGTCAGAGAGCTGAGGAGCCAGGGGCTGAAGCAACTGGAGGAGATCAGGATCTAGGGGCCGGCTATGGGACAATCCTACATAACGTGTGTACATTGAACTTCAGTCCTGGTCCGATGGACAGAGAAGATGGGACTGTCTGTGCTGTTCATACTTATGTGAAAGCTGTTTGTGTTGATGTCAGTAGTGGTATAAGCCCTTCTCACTGTGCAATCTGTGTGGCTGGGCACGTATGCATTGTTTGCACTCTGTGTGTGTGCACACGCACCTATTGGAAATACATACTCTACCTTGCTGCTGGCTGGACGTAGGGACACGGAACTGCATGAGCCTCTTCTCTGTGGGTGTGTTGGGTTTGTGTGGCAAGGTTTTGGTAGCAGCGTGGGGGGAGGGGTCTACAGGGGTGGCTTCTGTGAGAAGCTGCTAGAAGCTTCCCCTGTGTCTGATAGAGCCAATGCCAGCTGGCTCCAAGACAGACCCGCTGCTGGCCAAGGCCGAGCCCATCAGTGCCTCTGTGATAACATATTTAAGAAGAAAAAAGAGAGCTTTTGCAGCGAGAGAGAGGAGTGAGAAGATGTAAGAAACTCTGCAGACACCAAGGTCAGTGCAGAAGGAGGGGCAGGAGGTGCTCCAGGTGCCGGAGCAGAGATCCCCCTGTAGCCCGTGGTGAAGGCCATGGTGAAGCAGGCTGTCCCCCTGCAGCCCATGGAGGAAGGATGAGGGGGTGTAGAGATTCCACCTGCAGCCCGTGGAGGACCCCACGCCGGAGCAGGTGGAGGCACCTGAAGGAGGCTGTGGCCCGTGGGAAGCCCACGCTGGAGCAAGCTCCTGGCCGGACCTGTGGCCCCGTGCAGAGAGGAGCCCACGCCAGAGCAGGTTTGCTGGCAGGACTTGTGACCCCGTGGGGGACCCCACGCTGGAGCAGTTTGCTCCTGAAGGTCTGCACCCTGTGGGAGAGACTCACGTTGGAGCAGTTCATGAAGGACTGTCTCCCGTGAGAGGGACTCCATGCTGGAGCAGGGGAATGATGAGAGGAGTCCTCCCCCTGAGGATGAAGAAGCAGCAGAAACACCGTGAGATGAACTGACCGTAACCCCCACTCCCTGTCCCCCTGTGCCGCTGAGGGGGGGAAGGTTGAAGCCGGGAGTGAAGTTGAGCCCGGGAAGATGGGAGGGGTGGGGGGAGGTGTTTTAAGATTTGATTTTATTTCTCATTGCTCTCCTCTGTTTTGCCTAGTGATAAATCAGATTAATTCCCTCTCTAAGTTCAGTCTGTTTTGCTCGTGACGATAATTAGTGAGTGATCTCTCCCTGTCCTTATCTCGACCCACAAGCATTTCGTTATACCTTTTCTCCCCTGTCTAGTGAAGGAGGGCAGTGATGGAGCAGCTCTGGCGGGCACCTGGCCCCCAGCCAGGGTCAACCCACCACAGTGGGGAAGGGACAAGAGAAGTTCTGAAGTGCTTCGGGTTCATCTGCCTCTAACTGCACTGATACATGGTCCATGTAGCAGCCTCTGTCTGGCTCACCCTCCAACACAGGGTAGTGACAAACTGGACCTTGCTGTCCTCTTTCCAAGTCAGTGGAGTCAAAGAGATAGAGTTGGTAACAAATGATAGAAGTTTATAGTAAGTTAGGCATCATTACTCTTTCTGCTTGTGAAACCAGTAGTTCATACAACTATTCTGATTGTCTGGGGTTGTTGGTTTTGGGGGTTTTTGTTTGGTTGGTTTTTGTTTGTTTGTTTGTTTTTCAAACCAGAAGGATAACATCATGTCTGGAAGATACAAAGTATTTTATTGCTATTTCATGAGTTGTATTAGAATAAAAGGAACTTTGGGCTGAATGCAGCTTTTCTTTCTGTTGCTTTCATTGTATTCAGAGTTCTTGAGTTCATGTAACAGGGACAATACCCAGGCATCAATAAATGGGGTTTTATTATGTAAGTATTCTGATGTTGCTGATTAGTTCCTTTCTTTCACATCTATAAATTAAGATAAAACAATATTTATGCTTTAGCTAAGTTTAAAACTATATATGCCTTGGAATGTTTTAGCAAGATAGATCTTGCTATCATCTTTGAAGTTTTACTGAATGCAGAAGTCGTCAGTATTTGCGTTTTAGATTTTACAGAGGTTTTTCAATACCTATTTAGAACAAGTTAGTATAAGTTTTCCAGTAAAGTCTCTTGCAAAATGTTGCTAATTGATGTGCCATTTACCAGACTTTTAATTCTTTTTTAGAAATGGTCACGGTACTCACAAACTCCTTTTTGCTCTGTTGTGGTTTTTTAGCGTGCTTAATGTCTTAGAGAAAAACAATCAAAACTGTAAAATTAGCCTTTGTTAGACAACTCCATTGAGAATAAACTCTCTTCATGGGAAAATTATATTGAAGCGCTGCATTCTTATTTAATTTGAGACAATGTGAACAGAGTTGAGAATGGTACCTTTTAATCCACAAAATGTAATATTGTTTAAAGATTAAGTTTCAGAAGTGTGTTTGTAAATGATAACTATAATGTTTTGCTGGAAGTTGTTCTCAGAAGATTTTAATTTGAAAAGCATCAGAATTTCTTAAACTTTGATATACAAAACTAGGTTCTCAAGTGTATGTTAGCTACCTACAGCTTGATTATGAAAAATACTGCTTAATGCTTAAGATTGTGCATCAGTTATTTTTGGAGATAAATTACCCTTTTGAAGCTAGTAGCTAAGTAGCATTTAGATGTTATGCTGGATCACTCAGAATGCCAGCATCTTCCCATGACAGACTCCTGAGACAAATACAATTGTGGCTATAACCAATGTGCAGTGCATGTTCTGCCCCAGATAACTTCTTTGAGCTCCTACACAGACAATACTCAATCTCTGAAAGTGAGAGCAAAATTAACATTCCAAATAGCAAACATAAATTATTAAAAAAATAATAAATTGTTTTCTTGCATTAACACTAAATCAAGGAATAATTACTGGAGTTCATAAAAGATCAGCAAATAATAGAAGCTTGGTTAATCAGGCTGATGGCAAAGATAACGTTTAAAATATCTTGTTGATTTTTTCATTTTGTGAATTTAATCATAAAAGAATCTGAACACATTTACATACAACATGCATGGACTGGGGTGTGTGTGTGTGTGTGGGGGGGGTGGTTGTGGTGGTTGTCTCTGAAATTTTATTTTACAACCAGAATGCACTTCTTTTTGCTCTTTGCATTCTTTGTCACTTTTAATACCTTTGGTGATTCTTGAAATATTTGGTGCTGCAAATACGACCTGTCGTTTCAACAAATGGACTGATTGAATCTGTCAGACTGGTGGAATTTACAGTAAATTCACTGCAGCACAAGTGAAACCATGAGAAGTTTTATTGTCTTAAATAGTTGAATGTGAGAGTCATCTCTTTTCATCAAAATACTATCTTGCATTTAAGTACAAAAGAAAGTTCATTTGTAAACAGTCTGCATAGTACGTTCAGTTAGAATACTTACATTAATATAAATCCATTTTTGTGTATCCAAATGAGGGCAGAAATATTTTCAATCGAAATTAGGGCAGCTGAGTAATTTTAAAATGTTTGGTTGTAAATCCTTTCTTAAGCAATATATGTTGATTGGTGTACTGACCTACAGAAAAATAACGATTTTGTTCTAGGAAGTCCAAAATGACTTCTTCTTGTTGTTGTTGCTGTTCTTTTTCTTGATTCCATTTATTTTGAAAATAGAATGTTGAATATTAAGTCAGAGACCCTTACAACAGAATCTGTTACACGAAAATGAAACACGCTTGTGTATTCAGCAAAGGTTTAGTAATTTGTCAAATACAACATTTAAGGTATATAGCTGTACTTTTTGGTCACTGTCTTATTTAAAACATGCTGACCACATATTTTTACAATAATATAGAATAAAATATGACATTTTTTTCTGAGCTATATTACAGTGAGTGATTGTTTTATATAGATAGACATTTCTTTCTTCTTTGTAATGAATTTTGTTGTACTTTGTAACTTGCCAGTGTTTGACTGAGGACATTTTCCTTGTGAGGGCATGTTTCAGTGCCTATTTTGCTATGTTAAATCTAAGAGTTAACTTTGTTATTATGCCTATATGAATACTAACACTGTCATAAAAATAATTTTAATAGTCCTGTGAAGCAGACCACATAAACCAAGAACATTTATTTTCATTGAAGGCTTGTGCTAATTTTTTATTAAGAGATACATTAAACATTGATACACCCAACCTCTGATTGAACCTTCAGAGTTGTCACATATAGGGGTAGCTGAAGATTTATTGAGCAATATAAAATTAGGCGTATACAGTAAGCTTCATAATAAATGACCTTTGCAGACTGGAGATTGCCACATAGAATAGTTTCTTTTGTTGCATAGTAGAAAAGGATTTGAGAAAACAAATATGAGAACATAGAAGTTGGAAATCCTAAAATGAAAAATATTCTCAAAGAAAATCCAAAATTGTTTCCTCATGAGAAAACATGTTCCACAAACTCAGTGATGGAAAATTAACATATGGTAGATGATAGACAAACATATTTTGGCAACACTTTTTTGACATGTTATAGATAGGAATACTGCAAAATGATGAGATAATAAGTCTGACCAACTTAGATTTTTGTAATATATCAAGAAATGCTTGTTAAAGATTTATGAAGAAGCTCACTACAAAAAGATTTCTCTGGTGCATATAATGCGTAAGTTAATGGAACAATAAGATACCTTGGTAGAAGTAAATATGTATTAAGTAGTAAGGAACAATACAGAATGACAGAAAGGTTAACTTCTTTGTAGTGTATTTAGATCATAACTTATTCTTATCTCTGTCTTTTCTGTTGATTTAAATACACAGCCTGAAGACCAAAAGACAATTGTTCAGCAGCACAGGCAACCTTCAGTGGACAATCAGAAGGCGCCTACAGCTGAAGAAGCTTGCTGGCGTGATGCCTTTGTCACTCTTAAATCTGATTTCACAGAACTTGAAAAGAAGGTACGTCAAAGCTTTAATACAGCTCAGCCGCAAAATAGGAGTGACAAAAGATCTCATAACAAAACTATCAAAAGCAATATGCAAAGCAGTTTGAAAATGACACTGCGTATGAAGCCTAAATAAATCTTGATTTTATTTATTTGTGACTGTGGAAACTGCATTAATTACACTGAAGTATATTTATATATGGTGGGGAGAAAACTCTAAGTGAAAACCATGACTTTTTTCTTGATTAGTTCACTGTAAAAATATCATATAACTTTTATGACCTAACACCTAGAATTATTATAAAGCAAGATATGTCATTGTGTAGCTTATGTTTATACTGAGCAAAATTAATAGACCTGGGTGTAGACTTTACTTCTGAAACATAGAAAATGTGGCAATATGTGAGAATGGCACGTTTCTCTCTATTTAAATTCAAACATTTTTAAAAAATGGGTCTACAAAGTTAGCACTTTAAGGACCAGACTTTTATTACAGAGTATTTAGATCCATGTATTTATACCAGAATAAATAAAATTAAATATAAATCAAAACTGTCAAGCTGGGACTATGTTACAGAATAGCATTGGTATAGATTCCTTTTCCTCTGTAAAATGAGTTGGTAATGCCTTTGAGTGAGTAACAGACTAGTGATGTGTCACTGGAATTTTGTACAGTGCTGTTTAGAATCTTTGACAATCATCTCACCCCCAAAGACCTCCACCGTTTCACGATAAGCTAGTGGCAGATTGTCTAAATAATGAGTAGTGTGCACTACTCTACCCATGGTGCATTTGGTTAAGGCATGGAGGCTTCACTGCAAGGTAGTAATTTTGCTTTATTTCATAAAAATGAGAACATCTACTGCGGTCTGGCAACTGGATAGATGGAATAGAAGTTGAAAACACTATTGAAAATACCTAATATTTTTTAATCAGGTAACAATACCAACAGAAAACAGAAAATTAGTAAAAATATAATTTTAATGAATAAAATCTACAGAGACTCAGATTATTAAATTGTGGAAACTTGTCTCCAGTACATGTAGTATGCACAGACTGCACCATCCAAGGTTATCAGCTTCTGCATAACTGCTTTGCTGAGGAAACAGGGAAAAGGAGCTTACCTGAGTGCACACATATCTCCAGGGCAATTTCTCATCCTGAGTTGGGTTTTGTGTACATAAACTGTATATGCAGTATAATGTGGATCATAATGTCTCTGAATTTTCCCTTGCTGTAAAGAATGACAGTTGTGAAAAGTAGAAATTCATTAACTTTATTTTTCAGCTGGTATAAATGTCACTTCAAAACTTACACTTTTTTATAGCTGGTGAATTTTTTTTTTTTTTTTAATGTACTTGGAACATTTCTACAGCATTGCAATATGAGATCCTCAGCTACTCACAATAAGAATCTGGAGCGACCTCTTCTTATCTTCTGGAAGGGCTCTTGATACATGTTTACAGAAATTGAATGGCTTGACTGAACCATGGTGCAAACTACTACTGTGAATGGCAGCACTTTCGACAGTATGCCCTGCTTATGTTTTCATTTGGAACTGATAGCAGTCGTTTAAGTTTCTCCTATATGCTGTTGTATTAAGAAGTGATAACACCTCCTGGGTATGTGAGGAGCACCCACTGTTTTGCTTTTGTCAGGGAAGTTTGTTTTATGTTACAGTCACCCAAAATATTTAACTGGAACCAAAAACTTTGTTTTCCATTGTTAAGCATACAATAGATCAGGCTAAAAGAAAAAATAATGCAGTTGAGATACTAGGTGAATCAACTGTCTGTCTTATAAGTGAGAGTTTAGCGTCATGGATTGTTCTTCCTTTCAATATCCTGCCACTTTACTAAGTGGTGTTCTTTCCTCTGGTCATTTTTTTGTATGGTCTGAGTAGTGGCAGCTGAGGAGAGGGCTAGAAAAGAATTCTTTCAAAATATAATGCAAGAACTCTCAAATATTTTGTGCATTCGGTTGCTCTATGAAATGTACATGTGATATCTTGTATGTATCACAATTCAAGATACATTATTATGTGTAAGAGTACAGGAATCTGGTGCATAACTTGTCGATTATTATTTTCTCCATCTTAAAGACTGATGCATGATTTTCCTCTGGTATTACAGAACTTTCTAATTTGGGTATGAAATATGAATTTGCTGGTACAGGAATTAATATCTTGTGATATAGTCAAATGAAAATTTTCCATTCTTGTCTTAAACCAGGAAACTTTGATTCTGTCCTTTTACAAAAAATTCCTTTTACCTGCCCTTGTTATAAATGGGGAAGCAAAGATAGAGTGGCTGTAGGGATCTGTACACAGGACAAATATTGCCTACATATTTGTGGGGAGAAAATGGCCACATCTCTACAATGGAGCTGAGAAGTCATTGCCAAGCTCTAGGTGACAGTGTTAATACAAGCGTAGTCACAGGTCTATGTCCATGTGCATTTCTCAGCAGTGTCCCGTCTCCCTACCAGGACAAAATGGCATACCCTCGCCCTTTCATGAGAAGAAAACAAAGCAAATAATTTTGATTGTTGAGGGAAGTAGGACTGAAAAGCATGTTACCAACTGCACTTGTTCCATGTGATGGACCTGACAGATTATCAGTCAAGGTCAAGATATGAATATAAATATTTTTGCTTTTCTGTCTCCTCATCAAGCAGCAGATTGCAGCTATAATTCCTAGCTTTTATATAGTCTTTCTCCTCCCTTTTTTTTCATCCTTGCTCCTATACCCATTTAAAACCTTTCATCATAAATGTCATGGCTATTATGTATTGCAGACAAAATGGATGAATGTGAAGAATGATATCAGAAATGCCCATACCTCTCTCATACTATACCTGCCACTGGACTTTTCAATTTACTCTTTTTGGGCAGTTTGCTTTAGAAGGGAGAACAGAATGATGGAGGTCTGACTCAGTTTCAGCCAGCTAAGTTTGTAACTAGGATGAACAGGGAGCCTATATTTCTAAAGTTTTCCTTTTTCATGTTTTTTCTTTAACACTTCTTTTACTTAGCAGCAGAAGAGCAACAAAATTGCCTCAATGGCCGATGTAATCCCTTGATACCAAGATTCTGGAAACACTCCTTGTGGATTTGGGATATAGGAAGATTAGATTTCTTTCCCTTTTTTATTACTAATTGCAGAGTCCTTGAAAAAAGATGAAACAGAACAGAATGGAAATTGCCTCGTCGTGGCATCCCAGTCTTTGTTTTTTCTTACAAAGTCATACAGCAGATTGCAGTTGAATTTTCCTCAGTTGTGTGTTCTTGTACTTCTGTAGAAGAGTGACCGTTTTCATTTATATAGATTTTAATTAGCTCTCCTCAGATGTATTTCAACAGTTAATAATCCCTTGAAGAACTTTATTCTGATTGATGAGTTTGTGTTTTGTAAACCCCTTGGGTTTTGGGTTTGGTTTATTTTGTTTTGTTTTTTAAAGGCAAAGAAACTTTTGGATACACCGATTCACTCAATAGAGGTGAAGCTGCCCCAGCGGGTGTCCCCCGGCCCAGCAAGCAGCAAGACTGAGCACGTATTTGCCATGGCCGCGCACACACACACACACACACAAGGTATACACACATGTGTAAGTGGCTGGCCACACAGATCAATGCAGACAGAAAACACAGCATTCATACAAATGCAAACAGCACCAAAGGCCTTATCCTGTTTCCCTGTCTGTCTGATCAGGATGAAAGCCAATTAGTGGAAAATATTTACATATATGTACATATATACAGTGTGGATCCCTCCAGTAACTGGAGCTTACGCTCTCTGCCTATGCAATGGAGTATGGGTGGAACTGTACCCTATCATGGGAGCTTGTTGAACTTTTGCCTTTTTAGAGGATGTATAGAGGACGTGTTCATTCATTGCTCTTGCTCAACAAAAGGTTATATAATATGGAATACAGGTTTCTACAAGATACAACACTTTTTCAGTGCTGGGTTGTTTTTTTTTTTAAATTATTATTTTTATTTTAGAAAGAGGAGCTGACCAGTTGTTCTGGACTTCAAAATGAGCTTTTATATCTGATAGTCAAATTAAGGATGGCAGCTTTCTGGAGTTCTTCAGTTCCTGTTTCATATCCAAAATTGGCACTTGCAATCAATGACAGCTGACTCAAAAAGCCTTTACAAAATCACTGCTGGCATAGAGTTCTGTAGCAAACTGACAATCGGAGATTTGCTCCATAGTGTTCTTGGTGATCTTCATGTGTATGACCAATCTCATTTAGATCTCCTTGCTTCCCACCATGAAGACAAGGCATCAATTCTTGTGCTCCCATTTGCATGAGCATACAGGCTCTTTTGAGAGGACAATCCTTATTATTCCGTCATCATATTGGTATATATATTTCTGCTATTTCCACCGTGATCAGATGTTCTGGTTAAGATTGAAAAGGAATCAAGGAATCTGACTGCTTTGCTATGGCAGGCATAGCATAACACCCTGTAATTGCAGCTGCAGTCCAATTTCAGTTCTCCTTCAAAGTCTTCCATTGTTTCTAGGGTTTTATTTCTGTGGTTGAAGGGAAACTGAAGCAATGCCAAATACATTCCATACTATGTTCATACTAAATGAGAGAGTGTGGCTTGGAGTGTTAACTTCTAGTGATAGGACATGTATGAATTAAGTGTATACTCTTTCACTTGAAGAACTGCAACTACAGGTAAGTATTCTCTTTGTCCTTGTGTACCAGGATTAGTTTGTTGTAACTTGTGCAGTTATTTAATTTTGATTCTAACACCCTATTTTCCCTATCTGTGTGATTTTGGCATTTATATACTCGAATATCTAACAGGAATCCATTTTCAACTTAGATTATGTTTTGGCCATTGTTGCTCCATAATAATAGCAAGATATAAGTGTGCATACATAAGGACAGTGATATAAATCTTCTCCTGTGAACTGAGGTCCAGCAGTTACACTTTTGGAGTGTGAAGATTTAAAATCTTCATTATTGATATTAAATGCATATTTAATTTTGTGATTCAGGCCTGTGAAGAACAAAAGTCTTTCTAAAAATTGCACTGAATAATGCAAAACAACCATCACGTTTCCCACATTTTTGTTGTTTGGTTTCACCATATTTCTAACGTGATGACAGCGTACGCGTCAAATATTTCCAGGGTGCTGTAAGCCACTTTTCCTTTACCCAAGGCATTCAAAGAGGACATACATGCAAAGGGAGTGAGTTAATTTCATAAGTCACTGATGACAGCGTAACCACTGAGTAGCATAACAAAACAGAGCAACAAGTCAATTATATGTTGTCATCACTAACGTGTGAAAATACCTTCTTAATTCTCCCTCCTCCAGCCAGGACCATGTTCTTATTTACAGTACAGAAGATTTACTCTATAATTCAATATGTCACTTCAGGGAATTTGTAGGAAGAAAGTAAACAGAGACAGACGTTTGACGTTGTCCAGAACGTGAAATAGACCTTTTTCCATTTTACAGGAGCACCTCTTCTGTATATGCATTTTGAAATTAGAGTGAATTACAATTTGAATTAATCTAAAGACAAGGAAAGCCAGACTCTAAGTTCAGTTTCAGCTGAGTTTCAGTTTCTGTCATCAACAAATTGGAAACTAGTGGCATCCATAAGTGAATGAAGTTTATGAGGAGCAAACGGTAATTATATTAAATATTTATAGTGCGGTGACTGGATGGCTACGACTGGTAATAGAATGCAGAACCTTTCACCTCTAAGTGACCAGTTTCAGTCTGACCTCAGTCAGTTGTGACTGAAGGTCGCTACCATGTGACAGTTATTAGTGGCCTTTGTGAAATGTGTCGCTAGTCTTAGCCTAACTCCAGGTGAATAGGTGGTGATCTCTGTGGGCCAGGATTGAATCATGTCAGCAGGAGAGTACAGGGAACATTTCTCTGAAGCAGCTATGCTTTTACTCCCCTGAATCAGATACTCGAGCATCTGCAAGCAACACTTTGCCTTTTTTTACATGTATATGATACAGCGAATCTACATCTAAGTGTTACTGCTCTGAAATTTATTCACAGCACATACACACTTGCTATTTTTCTCTTCACTGATGTGATTTTATGTGGTTTGAAATTCCTTATATTGATATGCTAGATTTATTGTTTACTGTAATGTGTATATGTATATGGATGTTGGTGGCTGGATAAAACTTATGCACTAGTATGAATACACCTAGATGTTTGGATAAACATAGCATAGCAGAAGTTCATAGTAACTACCTGTTTAACTTTTAATCTGCTCCTTTTAATACTAACCTCTTTCATATTGGAAGAGCACTACTTTTTAAAAATGAAAATGCAAAGAGAACATTTTGCATGCAAGATTTCCTTGCTGGTAAAGTCATAGTACAATAGTATTATATTTTTTAAGGTTTAACTACTGTAGGAAGTATTGAAGTACTTTGTGAGTTTTAACCATTTT